>NC_072455.1:15117166-15330818 GCF_027596085.1 Anoplopoma fimbria | reverse complement strand
TGCATTGTTAAAGCAGAAACTCTCCAATGTCTTCTATTATAATGCACAAGTTTAAAATGAATGAAGGCTGAATCTCTATGTAGAAGTCTTACCTCGAGAAGAAGAGAGAAGGAAGTGGACGGACGAACGGGGCCGTCTGGCTTTTATGTCCCGCCTGAAGGACTCCTCCCACCGGGGAAACTTTACCCGGGAAAACTGTCCCGCCCTTTTCACGAGTTTAGCTTTGGAACAAAATATAAAATGTGATAAATACAACTGTTTGATCTTTGTTAAACGGACGGGCGACGTCTTTAGATAGAGGACGTGCAGCTGACGTCCAAAAGAAAACGTTCAGAGTTTGTTTTACTTCATTTCCGTTAAAAAATAAATTATATTGTTTGAACCCACACGGTGGCAGCAGAGTAATACAGTGTAAATAAGTATTAAGATAAGAGGGACTTTTTTAATTAAAATAATATTATCAAGAATAAGAGTTCTTTCTTTCAGTTCAACACAAGTTTCTGTGGTGCAAAAATGATCAGGTTTAATCACTTGTCATTAAGTAGTTTCTTCTCTGTATTCTTTAAAAAAAAAATGTATTGCCAAAGATGACCAAAAATATACATTTATCTTTATAAGCAAAACATAAATATCTTCACATTCAGCTTAGATCCCTTTATTACTACCTTGTACTGTATGTAAGAGTCAAGATTCATATATAATATTATCATGTGCCATATGCACTTAAAACACCAGCAGCGTTTTATGTGTAGTTTTAAGATCATATTAAGATACTATATCAAAGTTTAGCAATATAAAGCTTAATCATCATCATGACCTGAGCATTTTCATTGGTCCCTTTTTAAGCTGCGTGGTAGTATATATATCATATATATATGATGATGTGATGCTGTGTTTTCCATCTTATTCATTCGGACTCATCCATATAACAATGACTCTGACATCAGCTAATTCAAATCCAGACTGATCCATCCATACTGCATATATCGTGAAACATGAAAATACAACCAGTACAATAAATTAAGTCTTTATTTATTCAGAAAAAAAGTGCTTCTTGTTATGTTTCATGGCTTCCGAAGCTTTGATTAGGATACAAAAGGATTTTAATAAAAATTAACACATTTTTAGACAATCAGTATATACAACAACAAGTTTTCCCACCTATTCAGTCTATTTTGCAAGAGGTAATATAAAAATCTGATATAAAGTGGATAACAATAAATTATGGCAGGACTATTGTAAAGGGTAAATTAGTAACATTGAAAAATCGCCTGAATCACTTATATGATTTCTTCTTGCCACCAGTTGCATGTTGAATACATGTACTGAAGTTAGTTCTTTAACTCTATTTTGACCTTTTAAGGGCCAATTAGTGATGTTTTAGGCCACTAAAACTTCTATAACAAACATGATGAGCAGCTGCAACGGTAACAACCAAAACACAGGCTGATTTATAACCAGGCTATAAAAAAATATCTCTTTATCTCTCTCTCATTTGCACACACGCACATACACTCACCTGGCTTGTCCCTTCAGGTTAAATAACCTTCACCAGAACACACAGTGAGGAAGTCAAACACTGACAAGCTGTACTCTTTTGTATTTCTATGCACACACAGATTTCTAACCCCTTGTTTAAATCTCTGAACATTGGTAAAAAATGCAATTTCTCCAAAAAATATTAACATAAATAATGTGTGCTTTAATCACTATAACAATGTCTAAATACTGATTAGCTGTCCTCCTGATTCAACTGATTACTGATTAGCTGTCAGGCAGCAATAAATGGCACTTATTAACATACAGAAATGTCCACTAATCAGTCATTGCTCATGCTGTTGAAAACTTCCATTCCTTTTGGTTGCACATCAACACTTTTGTAGTTTCACAGTTCTCAACAAAAGCTCTTGATAGTGGAACAAATTTAAGTAGCTTAGATGTTAAGACCTAATCTGAAAGTGGCCACATAGTAGAGGGAAACCAGAAGCAGCTGAACTCAGTCACATAAAGGGCTTTTCCATTCAAGCCCATAGACTTCACTGTAAAAGCAACAGTAAAACTGAATCCCTGCAGTCAGTGTGCAAACTAATGTGCACCATGGTGAGACAAGGCAGTAAAGTTCATGATGAGTAATTAAGACTCAGTAACTTACATAATGAGAAATGTCATTCAGGCAGGACAGTCCATCACAACACGATGCATAATCACAATTCGAACAAACTAAATATTAGAAAGGGGTTAGTTTTATTGTCCATGTAGCTCGCCAGTTCTACTGAAACTCAGCTAACACAGGGTTGTGTTGCTGTTTCTTCTTCAACGATGGTGAGGAAGATGGCGGTGAGGATGATGTCACAGGTGTGAGCGTGACACTGTAGAGGTTGGTGATGAAGGCCTCCCAGCCGCGACGGAAGGCTCGGTCCAAGGCCTGACAGGAACAAGAGGGTAAAGGTTAGCAATCCATGTACATGATCAGAAAAAGGCAATATGGTTGACCTGCAAATGACTGCGACATTATGATCGTGTTTATCTTTATACCACTATCATAGTTTAGTGTTAGAATTAGCGTGGTTATCTGTTATCATTTTGATCGTTTCTCTTTCTCTGTAGCATTTTATAGGTCTGGATTTTCCACATCAATTCCCTTAATTTTTTCGGAAGTTTCCCTTTAAGAACATTTCAGGTCAGTAGTAATTATAGGGGTAAATACAGTATTAGTTCGGAGACTTTTATTTTGTGAAGTTTGTTTTGTGTGGAATTTTTGAACAGTTGTGGATTTCCTTGAACAAACATTACTATTTATTCATTATTGAGGCTAACTTTATTCTCCACACATGTTCAATTGTTTGTCACATCTGGCATGTTCAGCTGACCTGCTGTGTTCTGACTAAAAGGCTCTTCAGTTTACAGAAGCAGTTCATTGAAACGAGGTGTAGAAATGTACTTTCTCCCTTGTATCTGTGGACGATGCAAAATCCAGAGAATTTCCATAAAAATTAAAGAATGTATGGGGACCTGAAGATATAAAATGAACCACTGTATCATAAGCTAAAAGCTAATAATAGAAGGAAAAAAAACTCAGATTTATCTTGGTTGGGAACCATTGCTCTAAGCCTAATGGAGTAACTAAAGTGATTTTATGCCATTCAAGACTCTTCAAACATTGAGCAGCAAAAGGAATTCTCATTTTCATTTTCGCTCTTATACATAAAGCTAATACTGTTTAGACACAGACCCAGAGGTCAGCTTGTGAGGCCTGAAGGTGGAACAGATTGGTTAGCAGCAGTGGAATGTTTTTTATGGTGTGGGTCTAGTAGGCGGGTAAACAGTGCTATACTTCGTTCCAGTGATCAAAGGACACGATATGGGAGGCAGAGGAATGTCACCTCTGTGTATATATTTCTAAGGAACCAAAAAATTGTCCGGAACATGAGAATCGGTTGAGGGGACACGAACATGTACCAGGTAGTTTGTACACCTAAAAGCCTGTCAGCGAAACCTCTGTTCCACCATCGTTTGTTTTAGTCATGTCATTAAGTGTGACGTAAAGGAAAAACCCTAGCAGAGGAAGTGACCTAATGAGTTAGTGACATGCACCAGTGGCTGCTGTACCTTGACCCTGCTGGCAGTCTATTATTAGGTGATAGTTTCCATGGTGATTAATAGCCCAGTGTGCAGTATGTGGATGCTGAGGGAGAACTTTACCCCTCTGTTCCTAACACTGAGGACCCGGTTATGTAATGTTGGTGGCTTAAAGTTTAACTCTGTGATGTGAGGCTTAAGATGGAATTTGTGTTATTATGAGAAACAGAAAGCAGAATATAATAAGTTATTTTGCAATATGCTGATAACAACTTGACAGAAACAACATAAAGCTCTCACTGTCGATTTTCTCTCACCTTGCGGTAATTCTTCCCCGTTTTCCTCTTCACCATCTTCATTCCTTCCTCTTGCTCCTTCTTCATCCTCCTCTCCTCCTCTCCTTCCTGTTCTCTCCCCCTCTTCTTGTCCCTGATCAGGACCTGGTCGTCCGCATCGTCCCGAATCGGGAAATGAACAAGCGTGGGCTTCTTCCCACTTCCTGCCTTCTCCTTCCCCTCCTCCATCTTCTTCACTTTCTCCGTCTCCACTTGGATTATCACCCTGGTGTCCTCCAGGGCGTGTGGGTCAACTGGACTCTCTGGACCCAGGCTGGGCTTATCATCCCGGGCCGCGTCCTCCTCTCCTCTCCCCGCCTTCTGCTTCCTCCTGGAGCTTCTTCTCCACCTGCTGCTGCGGCGGCTGGGTTTCCTCTGGAGGAGAGTCTCCCCGTCGTCTTCCATCATCCCTTCATCGAGGTCAAACGCCTCGACTTCCTCCCTCTCATCCGCCCCTGAAAGGTGCACCACGCTTGGGCTCGGGCTCGGGCTGCTTGCGACTCCTCCGTCTCTGTTGCTGTCATCCATCCCGTTACACATCTCCTCTACTTCTTTTCCCCTCACCTCTTCTCCTCCTCCAGCGGCCTCAGGCTCATCAAGGCGACCGTAGAAGCCACTGGATTTGTCCAGGAACTTTGGGGCCCTGATGGAGCTCCGCACAGAATTTTTCTTGGAGTTCTTGCCAATTGTCATCTTCTCTTGTTTTTCTTTCACTCTTTTATTATCGTGCTTCACAGCTGAAAGACAGGGGGGCAAGAGAGATCAGAGATTAATATCGTTACATAACCCTCACCCTCACTCATGAAATGAGACCATAGGTGGCAGATAATGTCATTGACATGGGTTTGTGTGACCGTCTGCATGTATTATCTGTGTGAAATGCTGCTGTGAATGGTATGCACTGAAGTACATAAAGTATCTGCCTTGCAATCTATCACAAGATGTTTATGAAAAAAAATAACAGACAATAACCTTTGGAGTTTTGCACCAATAGTTCTGTTTTTTGACTGTGTGTGTGTGTGTGTGTGTGTGTGTGTGTGTGTGTGTGTGTGTGTGTGTGTGTGTGTGTGTGTGTGTGTGTGTGTGTGTGTGTTTGTGTGTGTGTACCAGTGTTATCATGGTCGTGATGATAACTGGTTGTCAGAGCTATAGACACAATGTTCTCACAACCGAATACAAACACTCACGTGCAAACATAGGCTCAGACTTTGACACTACTTAAACCAGTTGGACGCTGTACAGCAGCCAACAAATCAATGACTTCATATTGACTATCTCTCGTTCACAGTACAGATCAAAGGATCAAATGATTACAGTGATTACAATCAAATCATTAATTATAGTTTACATTATTATAGAAAAAGAAATATGGCATCTATTATAAAGAAAGGCACTGGACTGTTCACACTAGGAGGATTAATTTGGCCTGTTTGGAAACGCTTTTACTGGCTTTCTTGCCCAGAGTTAGATCAGAACATCAATATTACTCTAATGTCAGAGAGCAGTATTTATCTGGTCATCTATATCTGAGCAGGGAGAGAAAAATACTACATTCTGTCCAATGACTTTTGTGAGAACTGTGGGCTAAGCGGGTACAGATATGTCAGGTGTAGGTAATAATTCACACAACCTGTACAATCGGCCAGTGGCCCATATTACAAAGTTAAAAGAGGAAACCAATAAAGGACATCTAAAATTTAATAACACAATTTTGAGAATGTAAACAAATCGTTAATGTGATTGATAGAGAAGCAAGCACGAGAAAATCAGACAAACAGGACTGAAAGAATGAATTTAACATCCTGTCATTTATTGTTACAGGAAACAAGAAAGCTGTGACTTGTTTTCTTACATAAAGTAACTTCATGGTATTTGATCTTAAAAGAATGTCATAGAGTAGCAATAAGCAAAAGGCAGACACTTTTAGATAAGACAGAGTTGAAAGTCTTACCTGATTTCTTGCTGTTGTCTCTTCAGTCCCCTTGTCTCTATGTGTGTGTGTGTGTACCTCCTGCCTGTGTGGCTGTGTGAATGACTGAGAGCTGGCAGCTCAGGATACTCCCCTAACACACAGCGTCACACTCCCACCCTGCCCCAACCTGCACTTCTGTCGTCAGCAAAGCAAATACACACATGCAAAAAAAGCACACACACACACACACACACACACACAGCAAAGCAAATACACACATGCAAAAACACACACACACACACACACACACACACACACACACATGCAGCAGAGCACTCTCACAGACTTTTTGTCTCTCTCGCTCTCTCTCTTTCTACTGAACCAGGCGTACCTCTGTTTTACATCCTTAAACACACAATGACTTAGAGATAAACTTCTGATCAAAAGTCGGAACTTACGGGCCTATACACATATAGGCGCACACCCATACACACACACACACATACACACACATACATACAGGCCTAACGAAATGTTTCAGCCCACAAAACATCCTACCACCACAAGCAAAAATCCTCCTCTGATATCAGTGGATATCAATCATTAACCATGAAGGTCCTCAGCTGTCACAGATAAACCTGCAGAGCACACAGATGTGGGTTTCAGTTCAACTTTAACCTCAAAGGCTGAGCGTTCAACAACCTTCAACATACCATCTAACTTCTACCCTCCAAAACACACAGGAATAATGGCAATTCATAAACATGTTTCAAACAATGTGAAGATATAACTGAATCAGAAGTCCTTACATGTGGAAGTTTCCCCCTGTAGCTGTACGAAATAAATTCATTCAGTTGTCTTTAATCAATGTCAAACCCCCTTAAGTGAGTTATTATTGGGGGAGGAGAACGTCTGCTTATGTTCTAGTACTGTATAATTACATTTTCATTGTAAAAATCTGCCAAAAAAAAATTCTTGTTACTGCTACGTACGTTTATTTACTGAAAAATCTGCTCGGTCAAATTAGCTAATATATCAATCGATATTGACTTACTGCAAATATCTCCTAAATACCTGCAAAACTAACGAATTCCATCAGCCTCAGTTGTAGAATATGTATTTAGTGCCTATTATCAATTGCTAATTGAAAAATGTTGATGTAATTCGTTTATATTAAAACACAGACACCAGCACATATGTTGTTTGTAACTCTCAAATATTAATATCAGCCTTAAAAAACAAAAACATGGGCCAGCCTTTAGCCAACATATCCAAATATCTGAAAATGTAAGCTCATTCATATATTGGCCCGGTTTGAAATAAAATGTATTTGCATCTTAAAATATGTTTTTTTTCTTGGTTTAAATCCATAGGATCTTGACATTTTAAAGCACATACAAGTTAGTACCTTTAATCAGACTCTACAAATCAAAATGCCTTTAATTGTCAAACTAATTAGTCAGAGGTCATTAAATGTACTTGGATGAATTTGAAGTGCCTTTTCTCATTTATAACTCATTAAGAAGTCTCAATATATTCCATACGTGGCATAAGAAATCTCATAATGGCATCCCTCCATCAATAAATATACATTTCTTTAAACGTACCTATTAATCCATGTAATTATGAATAATTAATCAAAAATCTGTTTTGGTTTGAGGCAAAGCGTGACCCTAGTTCAAAATGGCTGCCTCTGAAATAAGAGATAAAATCTTTATCTCTTCTAATGTGTTCAAAATAGGAGTCTGGTATACCTTAATGGAAAGTATGTGTGTATAAAGATAAAATGAATTAGCTCTAGTCACTGAATGTTATCTTACTGTTTGGATGGTAAACACCATGTCTGGGTGGGACAGGTAGTGGGAGCTGTGTATGCGTGTTAGGTAATTATCTACATGGTATTTTTTTAAGTCAGTTTGAGGATGTGTTCACACCTTCTTGTACATGCACACACATGCATACCGGGCAACTGTGAGGACACACACAGTGGAAAACCAACAAACATACACATTAAATAGAGCGTTATAAGAGTTATTTAAGGGTGAAAGCAGGACGGTAAAGATGATGATGATACTTTAAAAGGTTACAGTGATTAAGCTACTCTCTAGTTTCACAGGTAGTCTAGTCTACAGGTGTGTGCGCGTGTGTGTGTGTGTGTGTGTGTGTGTGTGTGTGTGTGTGTGTGTGTGTGTGAGTGAGTGAATCATTGTGACTTCAGCTTTTCTTTCTCCCCTCCCAGTGCACCACCATCTTTCAAGCCCTGTGTGACTGTGTGTTGGGTGGGGAGGTGGACTCACACCTACATAGCACTCCATATATAGTCACCGAGCAGGCGACTTCCCTGCAGAGAGGGCGTAGCAGCCGTCAATCACACGGGCCTGTTCAAACCTCAGCTGTGACTGAGGTCAGAGAATCCCCGCCCACGTGGGTAAATCTTCACAGATGGAATCGGACGCTGGAAGCGGGTTGCCATGGTAACCTTCAAGCTGCGACATGTTAGGGTTTTGGTTTGCTAAAAAACACAAAATTAGAGTCGTTGGCGGGCACATTAAGAGGCAGACAAAAAGTGATAAAAGTTATAGACACACGGTATGACAAGTCTGTAAAGTGTGACACGGTTAAGTATTGCCTGACGCACTCTGAGAACAGATGTGCTGCTGGCTGGGCTTCAAATCACATTAAGCAGGCAGTCGAGACAGGCACTCAACTTCTCTGTCAAGTCAGCATTTATTTAACTAGACTGGGTCAGAATCCAAAATGTGTTGCAAGACAAAATCCAACTTTATTCAGACTCTTTCAGCAAATTCCTCCCAATCACCGACCACATATTAGCACCTACAGTCATTATATGACCGACAATTTCTTCTTGCAAACAGTTAAAATTAAAAACAAAGATAAAAACAATTTACAGGCATGAATAACTTAAGTGTAAACTACAGACCAAAATACAGTGATTTATGTTTTACATTATCATGGTTTATTTTCAAGGCGAAGGACAGAAATGATCACATTGTACACTGTAAATAAACACTATTACATAATAAATACATAATACACCAGTAGAGAATTGACTTACAGGCACTAATTACACTTAAGCAGGCACTAGCTGTTTTTACAATATCATACAACAGTAGCCGAGGAGCACTTGTTTAAGCTATCATGTTATTTTGCTCTTTATTCTTCCAACTTCTGAGGATGTCATGGAAAATAATCAAGCACAGCTCAAGTAGTTCAATTTATATTTGAAGATATTTCACCACTGCTTCTGTAAAGTACCAGGGATTTCCTAGTCAAACAATTCAAGTCTTTTTCTTGTCATTAAAGCAGGAAAATGTAATAGGGACAGCGTGTCATGTATTTTAGTTTATTGCATAAAGGGTTTACATGAGTTTCAGTAGTGTTGTTCCCTTATTCAGGGCTTCTAAATTGATTCAACAAGCCTTACATTTTTAAAAAGCATCACTAAAAGTAAAACATATAGAAAAATTCTGGCTAGAATTATTTATTTTAATGAAACCACAGAAACCAAATTTTGCGCTCTGAGCTTTAACACTAACGCTGCACTGGGTGTGGAACCATGCGTCTCTGTATTTGTTATTGTCTGTGTTGCAGCATAGTGTTGCTAAGTTTCACCACTTGTGTGTGGAACACAGGTGTATGAGAGCATAACAAATACAAGGCAACAACTATTAAGCATTCTTCTTAATTAAATTGTCCGTTTCGTATGCATATATGTTTGCATGTACGTTATGTATTTTTATGAATATTGTTTACTGTCTAAAAAAATGCACCTTTGCTCCATAATAGTATTACCTGCATAGCAAATGCAGACATTTTGAATAAACAGATTGTATAAAGCTTATTATCATGCAATGATGGTGTTGTTTTGATTTGTGACTAAAAACACATCTATATGGCTGATTACGGACTTACAGACACTAATCAGGCAAAAGTAGAATCCATGCATGAATAAAGTACTCTATTGCAAATGTATCAAGATGTTAGTGGCTGCACTGATGAAACAGGTTACAGATCAGATCCAACCAGCTGAGGAAACAGAGACAGGAGGCTGGAGCCACCTGTTGAAGCTCAGCCATAAACAAATATCAAAGCGCCATCAGGAATGAGTTACACTGTAGGATTTATATTGAGCACAAGTAAACATGTGAAAGCCTCCGTATGAGGTAAGTATGGATGTCTTTAGTAAGATGCATCGTTCCTCAAGCTTTAAAGGAGTGATGTAACAGCAAGATGTTACAAAAGTTCTAACTGGCGCCCCCATCAGGCAAATGTTTAAACTCTAGAGTCATCGCCCACTGTCCTGGACAAGGATGCCTTACATACTAAAAACAAAACAAAAAACCTGATAGATACACTAACATACACTGTTGTAACAACACACTCACTCAATATATACACACACACACACACACACACGTACATTTACTACCCGACACATAAACGACCAGATACATTTAAATGTGACCTCTAACAGATTATCATTCTGTTTTACAGTATTTACAACACAGAGTTACATATGCAGCATTAGACGGCAGAGTACGCTTTACAATGTGACAGAGTGTGTGTGTGTGTGTGTGTGTGTGTGTGTGTGTGTGTGTGTGTGTGTGTGTGTGTGTGTGTGTGTGCGCTCTTCAGACCTCCACTGCACGGTCTGAACCAAGTCCCTGAGCCTGCAGAGCCTCCTCTCTCTTCATCTTGGGTTTCTCTGTCCGTGTGTGCCACACCAGCACCTATAAAAACACACAGAATGGACAGAAAAAAATCAAAACACAACATTTTGCATACATTTATCCTGCAAATATTGATTTATTTCTATCTATTTATCTATGACATTTTAACTGAAAAATGATATAAATTATAAATTATGACAACAGCTCTTCTTTCCCATTACGCACATACATGATAGACATCTTTAATTCAAGCTCTCAACTGCTCCCTTCCCTTGTTATATTTCTCATTCTCTTTCTAACACACATTCGTACTTTAGAGCAGTTGTCCGCTTTCGGCTCCAGTTCGTCCATGGTGACCAATCCCTGAAGGAAGCTGCTCTCCAGGAAGCCCATTGGTGCATCTCCGTCAAAACAGGACTCTGGATTGGCCAGGACCAGTTTGAGGGACACAGCAAAGCCGGCCATGTCCATGGGGAAAGGCCGACTGGGACGCCAGCCGGTATGGAAGCGAACCACCTTAGAAAAATCACACACAATTTTTGGGGGGAATTGTTCGTGTAATTTGGCCAATTAATTGATTAAGTTATGCAAATCACAGGCTTATTAGCATTATTCAACTTAGACTTGTTCCTTCCATTCCACAGTTGACCGACCGTAACATTAAAAAGCACCTACCTTTCCTCCTTCAACCACCGGCCTCTCGTATTTCATCCCTCCAACGAGCCCCACCGGCCACACCGACACTCGCTCGGTAGTCCTCATCTGACACAAGACAAGAGGAAAATAAGGTTTTCTTCTTCAATCATGGCACATTTACAACGCTAACTTCCCTCAGCTGTATACTGGTAGACTTCAGTAACAAACTAAACCAGTCCCTGTATATGACACTCTGAGGATCATAAAAATAAACACATTCACACTCCAACACCCACCTCTTCAAATATCTGCAGGCTGTATGTGTTATCGTCGTCAGCGAAGTAAACCACTCCCTGCTGGTTGTCCCCTCCTGGCTGAGCCCTTCTGTCCTCTCTGAGCCACCGTAGACCCTCATTCCTCTGCTCAACTCCGCGAGGCTTCAGCCAGCTGGGGTCACCCTGAGGTGGAGCGATAGCATTCAGACCAAAAGTTTTTAAAAAACGCTCTTTTGTTCATGCTTAAATGAGGGAGAATATTGAATACCACGTTGCAAGAAGATGCATTTGATTCAAACTTAAGAAGAAAAAAAATGTACATAGACTGATGTGATTCTTGTCCCCACAAACGGCTGCCATGTCTCTACCCACCTCCTGCAGTTTGCGGTCCTTGGCGGTGGGCATGTGTAGGTGTGTGTAGGTCAGGCCACTCTTCACCAGGAGGTCAGTCACTAGTGGCGTCTTGTGTGGCGAGTCCTCCACAACGATCCAGTGGAGCTGAGGAACATGGAGGAAGGTGTGGGACAGACGAGTCAGCTCGGCCTTCTGCACCAGCCTGGAGAGGGACAGGAAGTAATCAGAACACTGTGTTTTTGTGTGTGAAAGAGAAAAGGAAGGTAATAGAGGAGGGTGAGGGAGAGATGAAGTAGGCCAGTGACTGGGAATTATGGTAAGGAAACCGGCCTCCCTGGGCTACCTTGCGTATGTTGGGGTGATGACAAAGATGGTGGGCTTAGCCGGCTGTTTCTGTGGCTGCTTCGTCGCCTCCGACTTCCTTATCTGCTCCTGAAAACGATGCAGTTCCCCCCGCAGTCGAGATATGGTACGGTCTTTCGGCATGTCGTGCTCCGTGCAGTCACAGCGCTGACCTGCAAAGTGTTTGGGACATAACAGACAAGACTGTTTAACGTACTAAAGCTAAACCACTCTTCCCCAACTTTAAGATCAGGCATATTGGGAAATGGGATCTACAATACACTGGGAGCTCTTGGATAAGAAAAAAAAATTCTAACTTTTCCAAGAATTGAAGGATCATCGTGGCTTAACAAATAAGGACTTTCATAGACTCTGTTTGAGCAGAATATAAGAAGGGATCAACTAGATGGGTCGGAGTTAGAAATGATCAAAATGCTTATCTTAGCATATGAATTAACTTTAGGGAGGAAGTTAACATCAAAGTTATATAGAGGAGAGGAAAACATTTCAAAGGAAGCTATAAATTATATATAAAAAAGAAGTGAGAGCAAGAGGCAAAAATCAGTGTTGTCAGTGGGCGAATGGGAAGAGACATAAATGAGCAACAGTAGAAACCACCTTGCTTTTGTGCAATATAAACATTTCTATATTGTGTGTGGACTGAGTGAGGGTCGTCTTTACTTTGTTATTGTCAAATCAATCAACACATCTGTTTATCATGGATACAGCCTATTATATTGATGGTTTAAGTCTTGATAGACCTTTTTTTACAGCAGACATTTTCACACGGCACAGTAGGAAAAGCACAGGTGTATTTAATAACATTGATGAGAGCTGCATTCCACTTAGTGGAGACTTTGGGTTCATCTATGCTGGCTCACTGGTATAGCTCTCTGGGACACTTATTGGCACTGAGCCATCGTTAGTGTTGGTCATTTCACCTGTGCTTTTTTAAACGTCTGCTGTGAGAAATGTCCACTGAGACCGTGTGGTGACCACTCACCTAGCTGCATCAGTGCATAGACAAGGCCCAGGAGGGAGACCATGAAGTAGAGCACAAACACAGTCTTCAGCTTCAGCTTCATCCTAGTTGCCATGGTACCCTGACCAGCTGAAAGTGTGACAATATGAGACATGGAAAACATTACTATTCACAAAGCATTACTCTTACAGTTTTTTTGTATTTAATTAGTTGTTCTGTGTGTCTCAAGGCTGAGGAGATGTAACTAAAAAGGGTCAAAGCTCTGTTTCACAAGTGCCACTCAACATTGAGCTGACTGGCTAAGAGGGATAGCATTCACATTCAATATTAACCTTCAATTTTCGGAGGCTAATTGTAAAACATGGAAGCTGAGGGTGTGTTAGTGCACGCTAATCCTGAGAAGGTCGGCTAAGATGAGTGTGCTTGATGATAAATCAGTGTTAGCTAAGCTATGTTAGCTTGACAATTTGTTTTAACAGAAAATAGCTCGTCTATTATTTTCATGCACTTACCAGAGGCGTGAAATCGTGGAAGACAGGAGCAGAAGAGTTGATTTATCAGCTGAAAGGCTCATGTCATCTTTGACAAATGTGAGCAAAGGCACCTCAGTGCAGAGGAACATCCATTCTTTAGCCCTAGCAATGTACCAACAACTTCCGATTTGAGTGTAACACAGTAAGGAGTCCCCCTCAGAACGCGTACAATCACCTAGTACACATAGTTCCGCGTGAAGCGTGCACAGTTTAAAAAGAAAAGATGGCTAATGTGATAGTGTTCACTCCTTGTAAAGGGTAAAAAGTAGTTAATGCTTCGAATAGTTTAATGCAGGAAAACAAGAGTTATTACTGTGGAAGTTATTACTATGAAAGTTGGACATGATAAAAAACAAAACTCATTGTAAATCACAATGTATTTGTTGCGATACTAAAAATGGTAAGTAATTTAAGTTATGCAAGTCATTACAAGTGTTTTTATTCCCTTTTACAGGCAGAGAAGGGCCTCTATATATATCCCACTTGAAAAGAAAATGAAAGATCATAAATGACAAAAAACTAAAGAGCATCTCTTGAAAAGTCAAACAACTTTCCTTTATTTGTAACATACAAATAAAACACTGACAAGGCAGAATGACTTAGTTTTCCCTTTCATTGTCGTTTATGGACAGGACTGGAACACTCACTCTCAAACATGGAGTTTTACTTTTAACATGTTTAAAAAGTGTTTTACCTGTAAAAGGCCAAGAAATGAAAATGAAGATGGATCCACAACAGCTTATATATATACATACACAGAGAAAAGACCAAGAGAAGGATCAGTGATTTTGTGTGGGTATGAAACCATTTTCCAAAATAAAAGTACTCACTGACTTAAAATAAACTGGTTGAGTTTAAGCTCATTTTCAAACTTAAGATATTTTCACAAACTGATTTTTACTCTGAGCTTTTTTTTCTTAAAACACAGCCCACCTATCTGGATTTAATGTAACAACTGTGCACTGATCTAGGGTCAGTTAAAAACTTTGTGTCATATTCACTTTCATGCAATTTCACATTCCCAAGGCATAGAGGAGCTTTCTTTTACTGTAACACATTGTAAAATTACTACGGCATGACACACAAACAAAAACTGACTCTAGGTCAGAGCTGGGGCCAATCCAATCCAGCGATCACGGCTGTTGAATAAAACAGATGAGGTTTGATTACGTTTGATTAACCTGAGAGAGAGAGAGAGACTGTCAGTCGGTTGATATACTACCACTATGTACAACATCCCCTTTTCATCGTAACTTATGCAGTACAAAAAAATGACTTACTGTACTTATCAGAAAGCAGTCTAGAACTAAAACAAGCACTATTTTGTTTCACTGTTTTTTGTTGTTCATGATCAAACAAGCATGAGACACCAATATGTCGTCTTGAATTGCTGAATATTTTATAGTCTCTACTGAGTCTAGAAGCAATCAGAAACTTTCACCCCAGGATCTGGACTTTGTCATCCAAAAGGTTCTTTGTTTTTGGTGATAGATAACATTTTGATCTTTTTAAACACAGATGATTTCGGTATCTAGGTGTAAGAAAATGTCTGTCAATTTCACATTTCAGCCCTGCCCTGCTTCACATACTTTAACCAGGCATTAATCTGTGACAAATCTCAAGTTGAGCCTTGATATGACCGTTTAAAAAAGAAAAAAACATTTCAAAACGTACCAATTAAAGCCTTTCGCAGTCACACTAGATAGAGGAACCTTTACATCCACAGCAGAAAAGTGAAGTGATATTTGTTTACATCTCCAGCCCACAAGGAAAATCTTTACAAACTGACTACAGTCCTGGAATTAAAGGGGTTTATGGTAGTTTTTAGATGGGGCATCTTATCAAGCAGACCAGCACTCAGAACTGTCCAAAAATACCCTAAAGGTTTTGTAAACAGACATGGAATCAACCAGATATTTGCCTTTCTAGATTGGATTTTAGATTCCACATTACTGTCAAAGTGGAACTCCTACAAGAAGTCAAATTCTAAATTAAAATGGCAGCACGTGTACAGTACAAATCTTAAAGTACGGACTTTGTGCCAAGGAATACCTTGTGTCAGCATTCACTTTCAATTTCACACAACTCCCTCATCACGTATTTCTAACATGCACTGACTCATGGGAGATTTGTTCAAACAGCACTGTTGATCATGATTCAGGCTACGAGTTTTGTGTTACATTTCTAAACGGGTGCTAATGGGAAGAAAAGGAATAACGTCCATTAAAAAACACTTTCAGTGCTCTGCAATCACTTCTATCATCCATCCATCCAATCTGTGTTCCCTCATCCAAGTTAATAGCATTCATCAGCTTCAGACGGCCACATAATGAAACAGGGACTTCTACCGATCCTCATCCATGTTAAATCAATATGATTTGCTCATGCTAACAAACTATATAAGAGAAGGGATGGAGGATGGTTGTAGTTTTTTCTGTTTTTTTAAATACAGCTAAAAAGGTAGCGTCAACATCAAATTGTTTATCATTAGTACCTCTTGGAAACAAAGCGAATGAAGAGGCAAGCAGGAGTAATGCAATTGTACAAAGGGGGCTGAAGATGAGAGCAACATAAATTGGTCTGCAGGCATCGTCCGGGACCAACAGACTGGGAGGATGCAATTTTACAGATGTGAAGCATGGGAACACACATTATGGCTAGGAGATGGTGGTAAGAAAAGGGTGTAAATGGGAGCTAATGATTTCATGGACTGAAGACAGCAGAGTCATGACATGCAACTCTGATGAGGAAATTAACTGGGGGTTGAACATCTCAATGAGCAAGAGGGTCATACTGGGATTATGTTCTGGAGATTGACAGCCACAGTTTTACTCACTGTGGAAGAACAGAAAGTATAAATCAAGAAAAGGGCACATCTCGTCTCATAAATTATAAGAATTAAAATAATTGGATTTTGGCGAATAGAGAAGATGGAGGCTGCTATTAGTGGACTGTACTCTTGTAACGTTAGTATAATGGGCCGATGTGGAGTTGCTGCTAGCTGCACTTCATTTGTTACAAAACCACTTGAAAGCCTTATGAGGATAGAACAGGTGGTATAACGGTAGAGCAGGGCTTCTCAGACTGTTTTCTGGGACCAAAATGTGAGTACTTTAAGCCTAATCCTGAGACCCTGGTTCAGTGGAACAAGGTGCGAGTCTCAGAGTGAGGGCCCAAAGAAATCAGGGGCTGTATAACAGAAACTGACTTAATCTTCTTATGTGATGGTGACTTGAATGAGGGCGTGATTTATTTAGAAAAATGTATTGTGGCACCTTGATATGAGGTAGTAAGTTTCTATAATACAGCCTTCGGCCAGGTCCCGAGCCATAGTTTAAGAAGCGCTGAAGAATGATTGAATACAGTGTAGCACGTTAGGAGATGAGGATTCATTGCCGTGGTAGAGAATGTCAGCAATGCTTTAGCTTTTTCTTAACCGGGAACAACTAATTGTCATCATTGACTGGGATAAGAGAATGAGAAAAGAAGGCTTGGACATTGAACCAATGAGGAAGAAAGAAAGAACAGGAGCTATGTGTGAAAGCTCACACCGCATACTGCTGTTGTAGCAGGAATACACACAAAATAACCCACACAAATCTCAATCCATAATGCGACACCAATATCTGTAGCCAGGTATTCCACCGTCGGTTCATTTTAACGGCACTCTACAGTCGGGCAAACTCAAAACGCTTGCAGAGTAGCAGGCAGCTCAAGCTTTCACACACAGCCATGCAAGTTGCTGGCTTTTAACTAATCATAAAAAAAAAAAAAAAAGGGGGGGGGGAACAGAAGCGGATCAGTGGCAGCAGCCCCCGCAGTGGCCACCCCCGTGGGTGTGTCCCGCCGAGGCCTCGCCGTGTTTGGTCCGCCGGCTGAGGATCTCGTAAGAGCAGTCGTCGCCGCAGCAACCGGACATGCTTGGCGAAGTCTCATCAATCTCAAACCTGAGAGAGAGAGAGAGAACGAGAGAGGGGTCAGTTAACAAGGGTGAAGGAGGTCAAGAGTCAATTTCTGGATATGTGAAGGCACTGAAATTTCTTCTTCTGCATTCATTAGCCTGATTTTACCAAGAGCAATTACTCACTCACTACTTACGGACATGAAATTTACAGACTTCATGTTTACATAAAAAACACTGGGACAAAAGAAAATAGTATAGTAAAATGGGCCCATCAACAGGATCATCACTGACTTACTAACTGAATTCATGAACGTTAAAAGAAAACATGCCCTTTGTCGAGGCGGTAGACTCACTGTAAAGCTTCTCTGAAGAACTGGTAAGCCCCGTGGTTGTGTTTGAAAACTGTCAACATCACTTTCTTCATCTGCGTACTGGACAGAGAGAGCAACAGAGCAGAAATGAAAAATCTTAGTTTTACATGAGAGAAAGATGTGATGGACATATTTTCCTTAAAAGGTGCCCAGCATGTTAAGATACATTTCCATCTTCAGAAAAACAAAACTTCACTTTATATATATTTTTTTACAGCTTTTAGCACATAATACGACAATTCATCCAGATTCACTTGGTTATGCATCCATATACACATCATGATCACCATGACGACAGCTGTAGATTTTACCTGTTAGCGATGAGCTGTAGAATCTGGATGAGGAACTTTCCGAGTCCTTTCCTCCGCACTCTGCTCTCTAACTGTACCTCATAGCTGCAGAGTCAAGATAACAAGTTAGACCAGAGGGAGCATTTTGTTACAAAAAAGTTTAGTAACAAGTGAAATACATTTTTCTTCACTTGCCGTAATAGCTGCTACTGCTGCTAACTTAAATCCACAAACATACCAATATAAAACCTCCTCCCCACACTCCACGTCGAATCGGAAGTGAGAGAAGGCCACAGGGGCGGAGTCACCGTCGCGGGCAAGTAGGTACCACGCCCTCTCGTCGTTCATCTCATCCCTCTTTTCCCTCTCCTTCCACCCCCACTCGCTCTGCTCATACCTACAGCCACAGCAAAAAAAGAAAACGGGTCATCTGAAACCTGGCATCCCAATTTCACCTTCTCATTTCTCACCATCATCAGTCTGCCCTGGTTGTGCCTCCGTGAAAGGACACCTTTTCTAAATGGAACAAATTCGGTTTCCACTGACTGGATGCCATTTGCTAAATTGAACACTATTCAAATTCTGGCAAATGGAGAGAATAAGAGAGATAAATTGTAGTAATTTGTCTGCCTCTTGTCTCCAATATGTCTGCATTACCTCATCTCTCCTTTCCAGAAGCTCCCCAGTGAGGATAATTTAATTCCTACTCATATCTATGTTTGATGTCACTCTCCAATTCTCCTGCACACTGGCTTGTCTGCACTTCTTCGTATTCTTCTATTTACTTTCAGCTGTAATCTACCACTCCTAAGACTGTTCTTCTGCTAAAAGATGGGTCACTTTGTCGCTGAACTACACCTTGAACTAAAAGAAGAGACTTCTTACAGTGTTTGCATGTTGGCTCTGGTGAGTTCGAAGGCCCACTCCACAGACAGCGGGTTGAGTGAGGTCACTCTCTTACACTCTATCTGCAGGTTCAGCCTAGATGGAAGGACAAGTAAACAGGGTCAATAATTACACAAGAATGTATGTATGTGTGTGTGTGTGTGTGTGTGTGTGTGTGTGTGTGTGTGTGTGTGTGTGTGTGTGTGTGTGTATATTTATATATGAGTCTGTGCTGAAGTAAAGTGAGAGAAAGACCAAACGAAGGACATAAATGCCATCAGCAGACCAACAAAAATGAAACAAGTATGCATTTCATGAAATACTGAATAAGTCCTTTGTTGACGTAAAAAGCATTGCGTACCCATTTCTGTCGTACTTTTTGAAGGCTGGGAAGGCAGCCAGTGGGTCATCAAGCTGTGACGAGAAGAGGCAAAATTAGCTTAAAGACACTTTCAAAAACACAAAAGTGTTTGTCAAATATGAGCCGTTTCTAGCTTCTCGAATGTAATGTTTAGCTGTTTCTCATTGTTTTAAACGGTAGTGAAGGAAATATCTTTGGGCTCTGACCCAAACAAGAAGAAACATTAGAAGACATCACCATGTGCTCTGGGAAATTTAAGTAGGCATTTTATGGACAAAACGATTCATTAATAATAATAACAGTTAGCTCAATAGCTAATCAAAATGATCATTAGTTGCACTACAGTTCTGTATTTTCAAATTAAATTCCCTTATTTGTGATTGCAGTAAATCCCCCCAATAGACCGTAAAAGAGACTGTATAATCCAAGCATCACTCAGGCTCAACTAAAGGCTCTGGAGCCTAAATAGGCCAAGCGGGGCCCATACAGGCATGAAAAAGACAGGGCTTTTAGTGTTATAGCCCCCATTATTATTAACTCATAATAAGCGCCCACAAAGTCATGTTGTCCTTGGCCCTGAGAGAATACATAACATCAAATTCAGAATAGCCCTCTTCTGAACAGACTATGAGACATTTGGGCCCCTGGGCACAGAAATGTGACCTATGCAGCTGTATTAGGGGAATGATGAAAAAACATATAATACAATTAAATACCAGTTCAGGCTTCCCCTCTTCTTGAATGAGCTATTTGATTTTTTTTTCCAGTGACGAATGGTTACAACATTCAACTTAAAACAGAAGCTCTTGTTTAGGAGCCCTGACCCCCTGGGCAACCAGTGCTGTTCAGTAATCCAGCCATGCCGTGTTTTTTAAGCAGTGAATACACTATTTGTTCCTTTGAAACAATAATCGGAGTCAAGATGCATTACTCTTGGCAAGAGCACAAACAAACATAAAAGTTACTTCAGGAGAATTTCTTGCATTCCTTCTCTGTTGGCACATCAACAGTGGAAAGGGGCGGGAGAGAGAACAGCCTGCATCACAGAGTGCCCCATTTTGGGACAAATGACACAGAAAAGTAATAAAGTGCAGACAGGCCTGTTCAGAGCTTGTTGAGGAAGTACTGTAGCCAGAGCTCAGCTCGAGGTGAGGGTGTGAGCTTTGTTCTGCTCCGGGCATCAATAAGGTTTATCTGGAGCCCAACTTTCAAGCTACAGGAGCTTTCTTCTGTGTGTTCTACTACATGGCTAGAATTTTTAATAATGCTGATTAATTATGCATAGAGAAACATATGGCACTGCATTTGTCTTTTTCCTGTCGGGGGAATTTATTCAGAGTAAGAAGGTCATCCCCATTTTTTTTTTTGTATCATTACATTAGACCATGTTTACAACTGCAAGATAACAAATGAGACAAATCACAGCTCACAATGGAGGTTTCACATTTTAAGAGCTTGATGCAATCTGAAGCCAAACATGAAACAGCACATAAAAAGGGGCAAGTGATGGATGCTTTTATGTGAAGCACTTAGTTGAAAAAGTGCATTGATTTTTAACATCAATGCAATGCCGTAATTAATTATCAGAACTAGACAACAAATGTTGCGTTTGCTTTGCAGTCATCAAGCGGCACACACCTAAACCACTGCTTCCTGAAGAAGATAATACCAATTCCTTAAATTGTTTCAATTCCATCTCCCAAAAGATTTCCTCAAAAGCCCTCCATGAGACCCACTCCCAAGGCTGACAATAGCTACCTCCCCGGTCAATCTGCAACCCAAAAATTACCTTATTAGCTGCTTCCACCTTGGCACAGACGGCGTCCATGGCTGCCCTCTCTTCCTGACGCCGGGCCTTCTTCTCCTTTGCTCTGTTGGACTTCCTCTGGACACAGGAAATAAAGAAAGGGATCAATGGAAGAATGTGTTCAGGTGTTGGCAGACATGCAGAAGAGAAAGGCAGGGACAGAGTTGAGAGGAGAGTGAAAATATGGAAGAGAGTAGGATGATAACGAGTAGGATGATAACGAGGGGTAAAAAGATAGGATTTGTTATTTGCTACTATTTACCCCTCGTTATCATCCTGTCAGAAATATTTTTTCTTCCACACTACTCCTTATTCAACCCACTTTCTAAATCAGGCCCACTATTCACTGACGGAGAATTAATTATAGATGTTATTTTGTATGAGCATGCCCCATTCGCAGCAACATTGTATCACACAGACTAACATGAAAAAACAGACGAGTATAACCAGAAACATTAAAGTAAAAAGAAATGGGCAGCCATGCAGAACTAACAGAAGTAATTTAACTTCACACATGATAGTCTTAACAATAAAAACAGCAATGGCAAGATAACAATAGTGAGCAAAGAAAAAGAGCGGATTATGATGATGACCACCACCACTTGTCAGCATGTGTAAAACAGTGGAGTGTTTGGATCGCTGATGCTGCATATTGCTCTCGGTGTGGAACTATAGTGTTGGAGAAATTCTCTGATACTCAAATCCAGCCTGCGCTCGGCTTGATGTCTAATGCTAGTATCAGCAATGGTGCAACCATAACTCACACACATTATTACTCTGACTGCATCTATGCCTGGCTGACAACACCCACTTTGAAAGCTGCTATAAATACGTCTCTAGTCGATGCACTTCCATAAAAAGTGATTATTAACTGGCTTTGATTATTGGCACTTGCAATCTTATGGAGAAAGTTAACAAAGGAGTCATACAAAAGGCCATCTGAAGTTATTAAACGGGACTGTGGAAATAGTTATGTGGATGTTTGATACTTTTCGGGCATTTATAGATTGATCAATAATGTAACATAATCATTCGTTGTATCCCTACACTGCAATCACAATATTTTGTATGCAGCTAAAAATCCACCACCCATCTTGGGAAGCCCTGTGTATTTACATTTTAATCAAGCTTTCAGTGACATGTTTACCAGGCTTCACGAACAAGCAATGGACAAACAAGTAGGAATGAGCCAATTTCTCTTTATTAGATCCAGACCTGAGCAGAAGAGGTAACAATTATGGGTAGGAATGCACTGAATTGCCAACTCTAGCTCAGAGCATTAACTCTGTACCAAGCACCGAGAGGCTGCACACTGAGCTGGGACTGTGGAAACACGTGGATCGGTTTATCTGGAGTGAAAGTGGAGGATAAACTCAAGTCTGCTTGGAGAGGCTGGCGTTAGCTCAAGTTAAGGAAACTAACTAAGCTTAACAGCACGAGTGCAGGCCTGGCTGGTGCTAAGAAGGGACATGATCAACACCCTACAAGTCTGGATTTAACACGACCAGGGGGGGCTGAGACCCACCACTCTGGCTTGTGGGTGAAAAAGATAAAGCCACACACACACACATGGGATTTGAAGGAACAGCTAGCAAAGCACTCGTCATTAACATGGCATTCCTAAGTGGCTAACACAGCTAGCAGGCTAACAATGGCACAGCACACACCGGGAGAAGTTGACTGTGCGTAACGGGGAGGACAGTGTCACGTAAAGGGTGAATATATAGACATGTGGAGCTCGGGCTAACGTCGCACAGCTATCTGAAGCTAAGGTGAACGGCAGTGAATGAGCCCGGTGCCTTCAGGCTGCACACATCCACCATGGTCTCTCTTCCGCTCCCTCCTTGTCTCCCTCTCTCTCTCTTTCTCTCTCTCCTCTCACCATCCCCAAACATCCACCTTTCATTGCATCACTTCGCATCTAGACATTTCAGCAAAAACACACACACATGCAACTCACCCCCATTTTGCTGCGGCTGTGTGTGTGTGTGTGTGTGTGTGCTCTCGATCCCCCGGAGAGAGAAACACACCTTTTGTCCCCGTGCTTTGCTGGTGTGGAGTTGTGGGTTCTCGTCGCTACAGATTAATGTGACAATGATAGATAGTGTGCTAACGAGGCTAGCTGGCTGTAGCACCGACTGATGGCTGCGGGAGAACCAGTAGTTGTGCGAAAATTGGGTTAAAACATCAATTAAAAACGCACTGGTTTTGTTCTCTTTAAATCGGATTGGCGCCAAGAGCTCGATGCTGACTGACTGTATCACAGGTCCCTGCTTCCTTGCCCTTCTCTTTCCTCTCCTCTCCGTGGCGGCCAACTATGCTACATTCAAGTGCTCTTCACCAGGTCCGACTTCCGAGTCCCCGGTGAGACTCTATTGAACACCCACTGCTACACTTTGGGGGGGAAAAGTGAAATACATACCTTTATTTTTTACGTTTAACAGAGCAAATATGCTTTTTCTAATGTAATGAGAAGGTTTAAGATCATTTATATATACAATGTTGATTGTATGTTTCTGTTATCTGCTATTAAAGAAGAGACAGATCATCCAGGGAAATGAATAAAACAGTGATCCTTCAATAATTATATATATTTTTTTTATCTAAAATTAGCAATATCACAAAGTTCAAGTAAACTCCATTACAAGTACTGCATTCAAAATGTTACTTAGCTAAATAATGTAGGTTGTTATCAGCAAATATATACTTAAAGCAGCAAAAATGAGAGATCTCATTTAAATTATTATTATTATTATTATTAGTTAAATTATTTTATATTATATTGATGGATTCTTGTTGGTGGTGCAGTGGCAATTAAGTGTTCTAGTTGGAGATAGCTGAAACTATTTTACTATTTAAGTTGGGTAGTTCACCCTATAACAATGCATATTTTTTATAAAGTCATTGTAGGTTTTATTAGTAAAATCTTAATCTGAAAGGTAAAGTGCAAGTTTAATGCAGCAGAAAAGGAAAATTCTTAAGTACAAGTACCTCAAAATTGCCCTTTATACACATTTGTTTAGTACAGCACCTGACTAAACAAATGTATTCAATCAACTCAGAGTATTCATGAAAGTGGATGAGACCTCTGAGTTCTCTAAAGTTTACTTAGACTTTGTATGAACCGCTTGGCACATTTCTTATGGTTGCAAATTTCTAAAATCAATACAGCCCTGTAAACAGAAAAATATATCTCTTTCATTAAGTCACAAGATAGCAAGTTATGATATGCAGGCTACAACTAAACATTTATTGTAGGTATTATCGTAAAAATGACCTAGTTACCACTAACCCACCCTTGTGATTATCCAGAACCCCTCTGCATTACCACGAGAACTTAAAGGCCCACAAAGCAGTATTGATACAATTAATCATTAGAAGTGTAGATAACCAGTTTCCCCAACACGTGTACTATAGAATGTTATAGATGTTATAGAATGAAACCACAGAAAAAGACTGGCAGCGGTGGGATTTGAACCCACGCCTCCGAAGAGACTGGAGCCTTAATCCAGCGCCTTAGACCGCTCGGCCACGCTACCATGTGCAAGCTTAGTAAAATGTGTGTCACACAATTTTCCGACAGCGCCTGAAGGTAGCACCACTTTAGCGCGAATATGGTTTCCTTGTTTAGAAAGTGACGCCAGGCGGATGGACGTCATGCTGCAAGTAGTTGAAGCATAATTAAACTTTTGGCCATAACTATCATTTCCAAATATTACATATTATATGTAACACAATTGCAATTCTTTGATAACAAGCTCAATGAGATGTTGGAACCCATTACACCCTGCTATCAGGAAAATTATAACTCTTAAATCTCTATAATCTTACCTAAAAATACTTTCTTTCAGATGTTCTACTAATTTATGTTAAACTGTGTTTGGATGGTATATAATGTTGAAGTTCTATTCAAAAATGTATTAATGTATTCTCTCTATCAATTTGCATGTACTCCATTGTGTTGCATAGATGCCCATTATGTCCACGTCTGTAAATACTGATTTATGTTGTTCTCTTTGTTACCATATACGTAATATGGTGTATATTACTTATATTTGAGACAAAGTGGCCGTAGCCATCATGAGTAAAAGTAACATATAGTAGTATGTATATAATAGTTTTTTTCTGTCTGTAAATATAATATTTCAGTTATTGTTGATTTTCTACTGTTTTTTATTGCTTATTTATCATACTTGTTTTGTTTTTTTATCTTGTCTTTCTTCTACTATGTCTCTTGTGTGCACTTTACTCTATGCTGCTGTAAGCCTGCAAATTTCCCCTGCGGGACTAATAAAGGATTATCTTATCTTATCTTATCTCTTATAGTGTTACAAGGTAGGAGCCATGCGGTTGGGTAGTTTTGTCAAAGCTTTCTGTAAGGCTTTATAAAGTTACCAGCCATTTGTATAGATTATATTCTGGGTTGTAGGACACAAATCATATGCTCAGTAGTTATTTTCTGGGAATATGGAAGTGAAGAGCAGTTTAGGTTTTTTTAATTGAAAGTGTGTTTTTCTTACATGGGAATACTAATGTTTTTGTAAAAAAAACTATCAATCAAACTAAGATATTTTGGGGAAAATAAGAGAACAATCTTAGACAGCTTCTAGATCATGGTATTGAAAATAATTTTTTCACGAAAAAAATACTTTATGAAAAGTTAAATGATATAGACAAGTCACTGGACTGTCAATATTATTATTCAAAAGTATGTGGGTTGGAGTAGCTGCCACATTGTATCATAAGAAAATCATATAAATAAATTAAATAAATAAATCCAAAGGGTAGAATAAGTTCCTGGTCGTCTAGCCCATCACTCCCCCCATCCCCCCTACAACTGTTCACCCACGGCCAGGAGCTCACAGCTCCCTTCAAACCCCTCACCACCCAGCCCCACCTTCACCACCATCCAGGTACAGCATCAGCTCTCCAGGCTTCAGATAAGCAAAGCCAGTGGACCTGATGACATCAGCCCTAGGTTGCTGAAAGTGTGTGCTGGACAGCTGGCAGCTCCTCTCAGGCACCTCTTCAATCTCTCCCTGAGGTTGAAGAAGGTGCCCACAATCTGGAAGACGTCCTGCATTGTCCCGGTGCCGAAGAAGAGTCGTCCCAGCGGTCTTAATGACTACAGACCTGTGGCCCTGACATCACATGTCATGAAGACCCTGGAGAGACTGGTTCTGCGGCACCTGAGGACCCAGCTTACAGCTTTCCTGGACCCACTACAGTTCGCCTATCTGCCACACATCGGGGTGGAGGACTCCATCATCTACCTGACACACAAGGCCCTCTCTCACCTGGAGAAGCTGGGAAGCACTGTGAGAGTCATGTTCTTTGACTTCTCCAGTGCTTTCAACACCATCCAGCCCTCCCTACTGAGAGAGAAGCTGCTGGAGATGAACCTGCACCCCGACACCACTTCCTGGATCACTGACTACCTCACAGGCCGGCCACAGTACGTCAGGGTGGATGGCTGTGTCTCTGAGTCTGTGATCAGCAACACCGGCGCACCCCAAGGAACTGTACTGGCACCGTTCCTCTTCACTCTCTACACCTCGGACTTCCGCTTCAACTCTGGTTCCTGCCACCTCCAAAAGTTTTCCGATGACTCCTCCATTGTTGGATGTATCACCAGGGACAACGAGGAGGAGTACAGAGGACTGATTGAGAGCTTCATCACATGGTGCAGCAACAACCACCTGAAGCTCAACATCAGCAAGACCAAGGAGCTTGTGGTGGACTACCAGAGGAACAGAAGCCCCCCTGTCCCTGTTTTCATTCAGGGAGGGGAAGTGGAGAGGGTTGAGTCCTACAAGTACCTTGATGCCAACAAGCTCAACAAGCTGGTGAGGAAAGCCAGCTCTGTGGTGGGTCTGGAGCTGGACAGTCTGGAGTCAGTGGGTGAGAGGAGGATGAAGGCCAAACTCGGAGCCATCCTGGACAATCCCTCTCACCCGCTCCATGAGGAACTGTGGCAGCTGGGCAGCTCTTTCAGCCATCGGCTGATTCTACCAAAGAGCAGGACGGAGCGCTTCAGGCGCTCATTTGTGCCCACTGCCATCAGACTGTACAACAACAGCGGAGACCACAGTCTGTCATCATGCTGACCAGCCCCCCCATGTGGATATACTGTACATTTTTTATTTGTATTCTTATTTTTTATTTTATTCTATTTTTATTTTTATTTTATTGTATAATATGTGTATTTATTATCTGTTTCTGTGTAGTTGAGCTGCTGCAACACTTGAATTTCCCCCATGGGGATCAATAAAGGAATATAATAATAATAATTTATCTGAGAGCAGTTTATCATTTTGGCCACTAGGTGGTAACATAGAGTGTGAAATCACTCAATTCACGTTGCCGCAGCCCTTTACTTCTTCCAAACCACGAATAAAGCTCTAAAAGTAAAAGACAAGTAAGCCCAGCTATAGGAAAGATAGACCTTTATTTCAACTTTTGCCTCTGCTTCCATTTTGAGTACACTTTTACCCTGGAAGCCAGCTCTTATAACCAAACTGTTATAGACTGGTGAAGCATAAAACATACGTTTTATCTACCTTCACTCTGCATCATTTAGTTAGAAAGCAACCACAAAAATGTAAAAAAATAAATAATAAGTCACACTATCAGTAACAATGGGAGAACATTTAGGACATCCGAGAGATTCCCAAAGAGACAAAGGATACCATTAAGGTCCCTTCAGCCTAAGCTCACTGTTGAGTGCAAAAACACATTGTTTACCCTGAAGGATTATCATAGCATCCTGTTGTAATGTATCTGAGGGGTGATAATGACATCACAATCATGACGTATATAACATACACATCCATTAACGTTTATACGCGGCTATGTACACAAGTTATCTGCTCTAGAGTTGCAACTTAAATGAAAATGTTCCTTTTTGTGAAAACCCAACAATATTCAAATCATTAAAAGACAAAAGCAGCAAATTCTCAAATCTGAGAAGTTAATCAAAAATCAAAAAAGTTGCTGATCTAATCTGTTTATTGAAGGATCACTGTTTTATTCATTTCCCTGGATGATCTGTCTCTTCTTTAATAGCAGATAACAGAAACATACAATCAACATTGTTTTATCAGTTTGATACTTAGATAGATTTTTATTTTATTTTATAAAAAAATCTTCTAAACCTGGCTTGATGAGATGACTAGTTTAATAAGTCTGCTTCAGACAATGCCATAAAACATGGTGAAATACAATGGAATTTAATTTGCTCTGTATGTGTGATTGGTTTTGACTGTACCCCTCCCAAAAGTCTGTTTGAATTTCTGCTATTGTAGTTTTATAACAGTTCTAACTGGGGTCTAAGTGACCATATAAATAACATCACTATGCAATATAGTTGACTGTACACTTTGTTTTATCTGTGAATCAGATTCTGTGATCTTTTGGCAAACAAAAACACTACATATTTCTTTTTGCTAGCCCATATAATATATTTTATGGCGTAATAACAAAGCTTTATGGTCATGTGTGGTTGCCAAATATGATCAAATATGCAAGCCCAGTTGGGGCAGAGATAATCATTTTTTACACGTTGGTTTTCACTGTAATTAGGTCAGATGAAAACAAAAACAAAAGGATTTATTTTGTAGTTATTATTACATGTTTACACAATGGTGTTTGTTGGACCCAAACAAAAGGGTTAAGTATTCCTCTAGATCCCCGACTGTGAGATGTTGGTTTGGTGGGATACGAGATGGCCACCCTCACAAGACCCACTTTTTCATAATGCAAATAAAGGCCTTGTATTGGGGGTTCTTTCTCCCCCTCCTTCTCTCTCTCTCTCTCTCTCTCTCTCACACACACACACACACACACACACACACACACACACACACACACACACACACACACACACACACACACACACACACACACACACACACACACACACACACACACACACACACACACACACACACACACACACACACACACACACAGCAGCAGCCCTCCCCAGCACGCAGATGGCCCAGTCTCTAAACCCCGCCTACAGTCTTTTGTCTTCAGGGAATCTGTCTCTCGAAAAACTATTTATTTCATGTGTCAGTAGGGGGCGCGATGAGGCTCTGAGAGTCCACACAGAGGCCTGATGCTCTTAGTAAGAAGCCTGTTTTTGCATATAGAGAAGACACACACTGACAAAGTTGAACTCATCAACTCATTTTGTAGTATGTAAGAATTTCTGTACATTCTCTCTGGGTTTTTTTTTTTTTTTGCTCGCGGGACTGGATAATGACATTCAAGCTGGCCCCCTCCCACCGCAACCCACACATCTACTGGTACACACACACACACACACACACACACACACACACACACACACACACACACACACACACACACACACACACACACACACACACACACACACACACACACACACACACACACACACACACACACACACACACACACACACACACACACACACACAGACAGATCTCTCTCTTCATCTCAGTGGTGTTCTTTTGCCGACGAGAGATGGATGGATGGATGGATGGATGGATGGATGGATAGATGGATGGATGGATAGATGGATGGATGGATGGATGATGGATGGATGACAGATAGATAGATAGATAGATAGATAGATAGACAGACAGACAGACAGACAGACAGACAGACAGACAATGAGGAGGATAAAGGGAGACAGGCGAGAGGAGGGATGAGGAGGATGACAGAGAGAATCAACAGATGCAGTGTGGAAAGGACCAGAGGAGGATGGTGGATGAGGATGGTGGATGAGGATGAGGCCTCTCTCAACGCAGTGAGCCCTGCAGCACAGAATTACAACACATAGACTGGGCATCCGTCCTGCATGTTTATTCGACTGAGACGAGGTGGTTGTACAGTGTCTCCACATGGGCTTCGGATGTCTGGTGTCTGTCTCTTGCAGTGGTACTTCCATATGGAGTAATCTGCAGTGATTTAAAGGCTGGATTATCATGCAGTTTTCAGTCATGATCCCAAGAGGATAATCCCTTTCCATTTTTTTTTACACTCTGTGAACTTTTTCTTAAGAGTCATCCTGATGGCAAAGCGATAAATGACAAAATACCTCATAAGATAAATGGCAGATTGTCGCGGATGTTGCTAAGTACATTCACTCTTTATTTATTTTTTTATGTACTGCAATTTCAAAACACCACAAACTAGACATAGTGGGACATATGGAATCGAGACACTACACACCATTGCACTGCAATGGGTAGAGCATCAGGAAACAAAATCATTATGATTATAGGTACATTTTTCCTTTCATTTTAGGCCCTGTACACTCACACAACAAGTGGCTATCTATTTCAATCCAGTGATATATTATATTTTACATCCTTATATAACTTCAGTTTGATCATCATACTATGATCTATTTACGTCATAATAGCTTGAGTCATCCGATGTGTTATGGTGGGCAACATCAGTGACGATTCATCAGCAATCGGCCCATAAAAATCATATAATAATGAGTATGCAGGATAAAAATGTATTATTCACCGTGTCTACATTAAGGTGTGTTTTGCATGATGGTCTGCATGTGACAGCAACTACTCAACGAACACAGCAGGGAAAGTTAATTCCATCACATCTGATTCTAGATCATGCATCTCCTGAGATAACAGAGAAAGTCCGAGAATTCGAAGGGGGTGGTGGAGGGGGGGAGTCAGGGAGAGGTGTAGAGGAAGGAGGGATAGTTGTGTGTTGAGGGAAAGTGAGAAGAGCAGACAGATAGACAGGCAAGAAGGAGGATTGAGACAGGTGAAGAGAGAATGGGGGAGGTGGGGGGTGAGGAAAGAAGTGGAAACAAGAGTGAGCTAAGGGAGAGTGGGAGGGACACTCAGTTCTGAGAGATCGAAGAGAAACCGAGCGAGAAGAGGAGGGAAGGGAAGGTAAGGAGAAGGGAGGGATGGAGTGACAAATGGAGAGGAGGACAGAGGAGGAGGACAGGGGAGGACAGAAAAAAAGAAGAGGAGGAGGAGGAGGAGGAGGAGGAGGAGGAGGAGGAGGAGGAGGAGGATGAAAGGAGAGCTGAGAGGGGAAGGGAGGGAGGGGAGAGATGTAGCAGTTGTTCATTAGTGAGGATGTGTTAGGAACTGGAGGACTGAGGGAGAGGAGAGACAGTGGAATTGTGAGTTTCATGGACACTGACTAATGAGAGGAGAGGAGGGAAGGAGGCGAGGGAGAGAGGAGTGGAGAGGAGGGGAGGAGGTGGCAGGAGTGAAAATGAGACTGTACAGGGAGGAAGAGGAGAGGAGAGGAGAGGAGAGGGAGGGGGTGCTGGAGGTGAGCGAAGCGAAACTGCTTTAGCCTACTGTATCACCGTAGGGGGAGGATGGGGGGAGGGGAAGAATTTGCACGTACACACACACACTGTTGAAATTGAAAGCGACATGAGAGGAAGACGAAGAGGGAGGGAGGCAGTGAGGAGGAAGAGGTGAAGGAGGAGGGGTGAGGAAGGAGATGAAGAGGAGGAATGAAGGGAGGGAGGGAGGGAGGGAGGGAGGAAAGACAGAGGAGAGGAGTATTCACCGGAGAGAAAGAAAGTAAGGGGGAGAAGAGGAGGGAGGGGGAGAATTATTAAGGAGGGGAGGAAAGCGGAGGAGGCAAAGGAAATGGATGGGGATAAAGGGGGGAGGTAGGGGGAGAAAGAGACAGAGGAAGAACAAGAAGGAGAAACAAAAAAAAAACAGTCAGGGGGCACAGACAGTGAGGGGAGAGTGGAAAGAGGGGGAGGAGGAGGAGAATTAGGGCAGATATTCAGGAGGTGGATGGAAGAGGGAGGGGGGGGGAGTAGAGGGAGAAAGTAGGAAGAAGTAGGGAGATGAAGCAGACACATAGAGGAGGTGCAGAAAGGAGCAGGAAGCAGGGGGAAAAAGGGGGACGAAAAAGAAAAGAAATCAGCAGAGAAGGAGATAAGATGTGGGGAAATGAAGAGAACGGGGATGATGAAGAGGAGTTGGTGGAAAAGAAGAGGAGGTGGTGATGCCAAAGAGAGGCAGAGTAAAAGCAGGAGGAGTGTGTAACAGGCTGTTACATGTCAGCAGCAGGCACTTGTAAAGGAAGCAGCAGAATCTTCACGTGTGTTATTGGGGGGTTATAGTGTTTATTGGCAGCATCAGGTGTGAGAAATCCTGCTACAGCTACCACTGAAACCATCCCTATCCTCACACACACACACACACACACACACACACACACACACACACACACACACACACACACACACACACACACACACAGGGTGGCACAAGGCAGAGCTCTTTGACTTGCTCGACATTTTTAAATAAATATAAAAATATGCCAAGTACATTGAGGCTATATTCATCTGAGTCATTGTCCGTTCATGCACAAAGTCATGCACGCTCTTGAAGACACGTTCGCTCTCCCACGCACACAAACTCACACACACAAACACAAACACACAAACACACACTCACACAGCCTATAGGTTCAATTGTACCCAACTCTCCTGCCCTTTTCTCCAACATGCATACACCAGTGCAAGTCTGGACAGCCTGCCTCAGTACAGAGATGCACAGCTGACGAATCCCTCCGCCGACACACTGGCAAGTAGTCCCTAATTTATGGGATTTTGATAGATGTCAGATTAAGAGTCTATTCCAGCTACTGTTTCTATAATATACAACCGCGCCGTCTTCCTCCTTCTGTTTATAACGAGATTAACATTTGATAATTATCAAAATGGGGAATTAGCAGCTAGGCAGTTTGAAAAGCTGATTTTCTGCCAGAGCCTTTAAGTAGGACATGCTGTGAAATAACACAAACCAGCGAGTCAAATCACATCTTTAATAGCAAGTTCCAAAATTAAGAGTCGGCGACACTTAATAGTTTTGCAGGACTATTTTTTGTCAATCCAAACGGCTGGTTGGGAGAGGCGAACGCGTCGGTGGCGGATGTCCACCTCACTTTACCCCGGGTGTTGTCTGTCCCCCCGGCACACACACACACACACACACACACACACACATCCACGGCTGCTTCCATCTATCCACGCTGCTCACTTCATTGTACTGACCGAGCTCATCAATTAGGCGAGAATTAAAGCTGTTTTAGATGCGATAATTGTCTGTGTGCCCGTCGGAGAGGATTACAAACCGCGGACGGAGGCTCGGGGAAGTTTTGAGTGCGGGTTGGAAACGAAAACACAGGTACGGTGTGGCTGTGATCTCGACTTCCAACTAGTCTCGTTACTAATGTAACGCCGGGGCACCAGCCGCAAGCTAAGCGGCTAACGTTAGCATCCCGACGGCCAACTAGGCTCGACTTCAGGTCGCACTTCGGAGGGGAGGATCTGAACAGTTCAGCCTCCAGAGATTACTCAAGACTGTCTGTGGCTAGACATCCAGAATGAGACCACCAACTTGAGTTGTTGTTATTATAATAATAATAATAATAATACTAATAATCCACAGAGAGAGTTTTTCTTTATTTTCCACTCTGTGCCAGCAGCAGACAGCAGGGTAAGCGTGGGGAAAACAAAAGGACTTCAAAGTCTGACACTCAGCACGGATGACTGTGTAGGAAAGCTGTGGAAATATACATTTAACCAACGATGCGAATCCATATATATATCATATATTTTGGTTTAATAGTGATTTTTTTTTCTTCTTCTAATTTACAGAAAACCAAGGTTAAGCTTTAACCTGTTATAAAAGCCTGTCCCCATACTTATGACCTAGTGTTCACGCAATCTTAAATACATACAAAACAAATCCACTTTAATCCTTACTCCTGTGATCCATGAGCACTTTATTAATCACTTCAGGCATCATTTTGTTCACGTTGTCATTATGAGTCAAACATGATGCATCAATGAGGACGAGACACCACATCTAGACACTTATGATTATAGAACAAGTTCAATATATATGTTTTACAGACTTTACCTAAACTTGATAAACCGTGTCCAGCAGTGTGAAGTATGGATTTGTTTTGTGTGTCATAACTCATTATCATGTGTGGGTTTCCAAATATTTGAAGTTATGATCACTGCATAAGTTCCTTGTGGTGGAGAGATGGTTGTGAAAACTAATTACAAAGCATAAACGTGTGGATGAGAAATGTACATACTATTACAAATAGACCTAGTCGGGTTAGCAGATGTGGATTGTAGTTTTGGGCTCTTCTTATTTTGTCTTTAACAGTTGCTTAGTCTGCCAGTGATCGAGGCTACCGTGGCGGTGTCCGAGGCTACCACAACCCCGTCAAAACTCTGAAAGTGAACCGAGGCGGGATTTAAACATCTCCCCCTCCCCTCCTCCTCCTCCTCCTCCTCCTCCCCCACATCACTGTAGCTTCAGCGAGCTCCCAAACTTTAAATCGATCGCAATCTACAGATAGATATGTCTGCTGTGTTGGGGATGAAGTTGAGTTTCCAGTGAAGTTGAGAGGGGACAGCTGTTGGAGGCTCGGGGGGCCACCGGGAGCCGCGGCAGACAAAGACCCCCAGAGAGCCTCAGACACTTGTATTGTCTGCCGGAGTTTGGTGGATGTGAATGCATCTCCCCCCACCCCATCCACCCACCCCACCCACCCTCCGCAGGACCACAACTGGTCGTGTTTTAATCTGCAGAAACGAGTCAAAGTCTCCCGTCTTGTCCCAGCCCGTGCTTTGTTCTGGTCGCAGCTCAAGTTAGGAAACTGGAGGTGAAGTTGTTGATGTGATCGCTGAAAGAAAAGCAAATGTGCGCATTGTTGTTGTTGTTGTTGATCTGTGAGTTATGTCGCTCTTTGTGTCGTTGTGGTCGCTCGTTGTTTGTAACCACACTATGTTTGTGTGTGTTTTCTTTTTGTACGAGGAGGGAGTTTGTGTTACTTTCCGCCGTGTCCCGAGCAGACCGTCTAGTCCTTTGTGCTGCTCAGAGACTCGCTGGCCCGGAGAAAAGAAGATATACAGAGAGAGAGAGACAGAGAGAGAGAGAGACAGAGAGAGAGAGAGAGAGAGAGACAGAGAGACAGACAGACAGAGAGACAGAGACAGAGAGACAGACAGAGAGACAGACAGAGAGAGAGACAGACAGAGAGACAGACAGAGAGAGAGACAGAGAGACAGACAGACAGAGAGAGAGAGACAGAGAGACAGACAGAGAGAGAGACAGAGAGAGAGACAGACAGACAGAGAGAGAGACAGAGAGAGAGACAGAGAGACAGACAGACAGAGAGAGACAGAGAGAGAGAGACAGAGAGACAGAGACAGAGAGAGACAGACAGAGAGAGAGACAGACAGACAGAGAGAGAGAGAGACAGAGAGAGAGACAGACAGAGAGAGAGAGAGACAGAGAGAGACAGAGAGAGAGAGAGAGAGAGAGAGAGAAAAACGAGGCACGGCCACGTAATGATACAGCACTGTGAGACTGTGGGTGACACTTAGAATAAGAGTCCCCCTTCATGCAGGAGGGCTCTCATGATATCCATGGCACGGTTTTTTCTCTCCACTTGTCAGCTGAGCTGTTGTGATGAAGAGGCATACGTGTGTGTTTGTTTATGGTGTGCTAGAGATTGTGACTTGAGGTTTGCATTTTTTCACACTAGAATTGATGTCAGGCTAAAGAATAGGACATCATATTTTGGGCATCTTAATAAGGAAATTGATTATGCATGGATAGAATATGAGGTCAGAAGCAAAGTCACAGAAATGTTAAGGGCGCCAGCTAATTACCATTCGCTAGTGATCAGTTTTTTATCCATTTAATCAGTCTAAATCAGTCTAAAAGTGAAAATTGCCCATCATCATTAATACAGCCCAAAGCAAATATTCACATTTGAGATGCTGGAACAAGAGATTTTTTTTTGGCAGCTTTTGCTTAAAAACTACGCAAATGATTCATCTATTATCCTAATTGTTGCAGATTAATCGACTAGACTAATCATTTCAGTAAAAACCTTCAGTAATGTTTTATTAAGGTGGCTTTGCTACTCTGAATAGTTTTGTACTGCTGGTAAAAGCAATACTCTGATTTGATGTGTCAAAATAGTGTTCCCTAGTGCTGATATCCCAGTATCAAGGAATTATTGAATATATTTCGCTTGAAATCTTCTTAATTTTTGCTTGAAAAATGTCTTAAATGATGAAGTGATTATATTGATGCACCTGGCCGGTCTGCTGGATCTATATCACTAATATTGACATGCAGCTATTTAACCGACTTTGTTGAGTTGATTGGATATGGGCATAAGCGACCGATTCATATAGATTAAATAAAGTCTTTGTCAGTCTTACATTACATTCACTTAGGCTGCCAGCTCAGTTTTTGGTGCCACACTAAACCCTGACGTGCTTTTACCTTACATAGAAATGATTTCATTGAGTTCCACGCAGTGAAGTATACAGATTTAAAATAGGAAAAAGAGAGCACTTGATATGAGCTCTAGTGTTTCTTAAACAAATGTTCTGGGCCACTAAATAGCCCTCTGTGCTGTTTGTGGGTGGTGCCCCCATGACAGAAGCATGCTCTTAATTAACTGGAGTAATAAAGGAAGACTTGAGTTAATCAGTTTGGATCCTGTGATGAAAAAAAAGAAGTGCCTGTGGATTGTGTGTTGAGGTGCTCTTGGAGGTCAATTCTAGATGGAAAAAGAAAGTTGGAAAGTCTTAAAAGATGTGTTTGACATAAAGTTCTTAACCTGATATCACCAGACTGGACCAGGGGGGGGATATTTTCAGAGCGACAGAAAAATGTAAATAGTCCACAGAGTGCAGTTGATTTTTCATCTTTTAGCAAAAATATCCGGTCCAGTTCATTCAATATTAAAACCATACTGAAAAAACTATCTTTTCAGTAACAGGAAGTTCAGCTGCAGCCATCCTGGTTTGTTTTGGAAAATGCCTTAACGGTGCTCCACTGTACAGTCATCTTCCCAAACGCGCCCCACATTAAATAAACGTTTTTGATTGGCCGAGCACGTCTCAGGCCGCTGGAAATCTGACTAGGCCTACGCATCTGCCACAACAAATCAAACATAAGCTCCCAGATACGTCTGGTTTCCAGGCAAACAAGTTCTAGCTATTGAGTGATGTGAGGGTCAGGTACAGATATTTGAGAGTTGTTGTTTGTGAGAGAGTTTTCTACAGTAAACCAGTGTTTTGGAAAGTAAACCCAGCTCCAGGGAAAATAAGAGGATTGCTTCCAAGGTAGCAGCATAAGGTGCCGTTCTACTTAACAAGAGTGAATTAGGTTTTATAGGGTTTCAAGTGAAAACAGCTGCCAACTCGCTAATGAAAAGACACTTAAGTGATAGTTTTATGAGGGACTGCATCATACTTAAAACAGGAACTGTATTTAGTCGATGAATGGTGCTGTGTAAGTGGTGAAATTTGAACATGTAGGGCCTGTGTGTTTGTTGCAGCCATGCCCTCAGTGATGGAGCGCTCGGGGGCCGGGGTCCTGTCCAGGAGCAGAGCCAAGACCGTAACCAACGGCAACAGCCAACCACACTCGGAAGAGGAGAGCAGCGATGAAGAGCATGCTCATGGTACAGACACACACGCACACACACATTAAGACTAATCTACTGACCTCATCTGAATGCCTTTCTCTGGCTAAGTTAGTGGGCGAGTGAGCTACTTAATGTCTGGGTGTGCATGTGTAAACTTTACAGTAGACACGCATTGCCATTGTACAGTTGCATCATGCCAGCTGTTCCGGTTTCATTCATTGCATTGCTGCAGTGCTTCTTCAGTCCCTGCACACTGCTCTCCTCTGTCCTCCCCTCCTTCTCTCCTCCACCCTCCATCCCACACTTATCCATCCTTGTTATCCACTGCCCACATACATCTTTGCTTCCTCCTTTCTCTTCCTCACACACTGACTTGCTGTTGATCTCTTCGTTTTTTGAACAGTTATCTCACAAGGCACCTTGACTAAAGATGTCTTGTTAGATCAAACGGTTTAACTGCAATGGTGAGCCAGCGTTCAAAAAGCCACCACCCTTACATTATTGCAACACCCACTTTCGTCACGGCCTCCTCTGTCCCTTTTCAGTCTTCCAGTCACCTACATCTTTTTCTTCTATCTTTTCTTTTCCCCTAATTTCTTGCCTCCTTTCCTGCTCCTTCTTTCCTTCAATTCCAATCTTCCTTCTTCCTTAAACGTCCCCTTCCCGTCTCCACCCATTTTCTTACCATCTACTCCAGTTTCTATCATCCCCGTCTCCTCCCTTCCTGTCCTCTCTCCCCGAGGAAATTGTAATCTGTCTCTTCCTCCTCCTGGTCTGCTTCCCTGGCTCTCTCATACTCTCGCTTCACTCCTTGCCTTCTACCCTCTTTACCACAGCACTAATTACTTAATGTCTGCCATCCGCTGTCGTACTTCCCTCTCTCTCGCCTCCCGTCTTTGTATTTTCTGTATAAATGTCACTTATTGATGAACATGCTGAAATTGTTATCGCCATTAAAAAAAAAAAAAAAAAAAAAAAAAAAAGCATCACATATATGCTATTTCTGTTGAATTTGAATTGTTCTTTTGTAGAAACAGACACGCTATTTGCTGTGATTTCAAACTGGATTTAACCAAACTGTTCAGAAACCCTAATGTTTGGAGCAATTAAGTAAATGGAACAATTGAAGACTCAAACACTCGGCAGTTCCTATTCTTTTAAACCCATTAGAAACACTATCACTTTAATAGTTGATTAAAAGCAGTCTCCCTGAGTGTTTCTCCCAGGCTGACAACTTGAGGACTGTTTGCTCTTATGCAAGCTAATTATATGTCCCCAGGGTTTACGACAGTACTTTATAGTGGAGGTTTCCCACCTTGCCTGAAATAAAGAGCGCCTCCACAAAATGACGTTTTTGTAAAATGTAATATAAGGTTTATTGAGCGTCAGGGAAAATGAGCAATGGCGCTACTTTACACAGCAAAGGCAGTGCATTTAATAATTGAGGCAATTGTATAGACCATCATCTTGTTACTACGTTAATAGCGAGGTTAGATGACAGGAAATACCCTATTAAGCTTTGCAGACTGATTCATTGATTGATCATGTCATGTTCGGTCATCTGTAGTCAATCAGAGCTGCACATCACTTTTACTTAAAGTTGAGACAAACAGCCAAATCAGTCTTAATCATATTCTAAAGCTCCCTTTGATGGGAAGTGCTAATCAACTCCTCTGACCCTGTTTTACTCCTAAAAGCATTTCAGTGTAAAACAGTAATGCGGTTGTCAAATTTTACTGCATTTTTCATACCAGAGCTATGTTTTTCGGACTCCTTGTCCTTGGTTTTTGGGCCATGCTAACCATTTAACAGTGTATGTTCCTAAATGACTGTGTAATGTGTGAAGGCAAATCAATGTCAAAATCTGCAAGCACAAATGAGAACCACTCGCACGCGTGTGTGCGTAGAGGTCCCACTCGATCTCATTTGGGCTCGTGGATTTTGACATCGATTTGCCTTCATAGTTATGCCTCTTTGGGAATTCGGAATAAGTTGTTTTTCTCACAAATTTCAGGGACTGAATTGGCTCATATGAAGTAGGATGCAGCTGTTATTTACACTCTTTGAATCGGCAGATACATCAAATTAAAGGTCTCAGATTGGGATCAGGGCCTTAAATTGTGACCTGGGCATCCTCACTGGACAACGGTCATTGTGATAAAGTATTTGGTCATTTAAAAAAAGAAGAGGAAGTTACCTGGATTACCCTCCAGTTCTAAGAGTTCTAACCCCATCCCTGCCCTCTAACGGGCATTGCTATTGCGGAGGCCTTGATAGGACAAACCAATAGTGAAGCCTGTTAGAGGGCAGAGCATGGAAGATGATTATCATTGTCAGATATTTAATCTGTCATACTGTAGATGACTTTCGTTCTGTGTCTTGTGATCCAGTCTATCCAGCTCTGCAGCTTCTTGAGAAATCTACGGGAATACTTGTCCACCATCATCTTCTGTCTCTGGAGCCTTACTCATAATTCTGGGAAATAGAAACTCACTCATTTGTCTTGTGTGTGTGTGTGTGTGTGTCTCTCTCTTTCTCTACAGACAGTATGATCAGAGTGGGAGGAGACTACCAGGCTCAGATACCAGAGTTCAAACCAGGTAAGCTGAGAGAGGAAGAACACAAGAGAAAGATGTTGGAGATGAGAAAAGGAAGGTGAATAGAGAGAGGGAGGAAATCAGGGCTGAAAAGGAGACATAGAGGTGAGGAGAAATGTGGAGGACATTGAAATGGAGGATGGAGGGGAATGCAGATGATGAGCGAAATGAAGGTCAAATGACCAGTTACTGTCTTCCCTTCTCTCCAGGAAATGGGGGGGGGTAAAAATGAGACACTTGGATGTGTCTTTGCTCAGTAATGGGAAATCCCAAAATAGTGACGTTTAATACACACAGCTTGGATTGTCAGGTTTACATAGATGCCAAAGATATCTGTGGTATCGTGAAAAGCCTTAAATGAATGTAAAGTTGAGGTAAATATGTTAGAACATGTGTTCAATAATTAGTATAACCATTGACAATGTGCAGCGAAAGGTTTATTTTGAGATGGGTGACTTTGTATAATACAAAAAATGATTAGCTCTGCAAAATTCAAGCCTTTTGTTTTATTTAAAGTTATCTTCTTTAGAAAATGCAAATGGTCAACAAATAATTGTTAGCCTGTTTTGTTTTTTTGTTTTAATCCTATTTCATGAGGAATGTGAAGGTATAAAGATTCTCAAAATTAGGCTTATAGAAACGCCCTGATATCTTAATGTAGATGTAAAGTGTCCGAACACTGTGAAACAATCACCAAAGATGAAGGCTGCACCAGAAGAGGGAAGAAGCAGACAAACAGGGCTCTCGTAAACGTCTGGATTTTGCCGAAACACAGGTTTTGAATTCCCAAAATGGCTGACATTCCACCGTCTCCTCCTCACTTTTCTTGCTAATCAAGAGGAATTCATAGATGGAGCCTAGACAGGAGACAGCATGCAAATGAGAGGGAGGAAGAAAGTAGGAGTTATTATGGAGTTTAATAAGAGGACAATCATGCAGACAGAGATATTAGGAGTTGAGAAATCGTAAGGGCTGGGCAGTGGATTAAATTCCGGATGTATAACCTCAAATAACATGTGCATTTAAATGCCTAATGTATTTAGTTTGTGTTATCACATTTAAAAATGTGTTTGTTTTCATTACCAGACAGTCCAACCCGCTACGATGAGAAGGACCAGAGGAGCATGCTGGTCTGGTGTCCCAACAGTCAACTTTCAGATGCAATGTGTAAGCTTCACAGACACGCACACGCGCACACACAGACTAATTTACCTGACCTTACCTATGCTGGTGCAAGCTTAACAATGTGACCTTCAGTTTAATGGCTTTATGCTGACTAGAGAATAGCAATTAAAACTTTCAATCTCGTTTTCTCCTGTGCACTCGTGTTCTCTCAATCTCTTGCACTGTTTGTCTTCATCTATTTCCCTCATTTATTTATAAATCTTTTTTCTCTTTTTCTTCTCTTTTCTCTTCTTTCTCTACCTGATTCACCTTTCCTTCTCCCTCCACCATACGGTTGTTTTTGGTCTCCTCCTCCTTTCTTGCACTATATCTCCACTATATTTAACTGATATTTCTTAACTTTTTCACCCATTTTTCTCTCATCCTATCCCAGTGGACGAGTACATCCTGATGGCTAAAGAGAAACATGGATACAACATGGAGCAGGTACGGCATACCGCACATTTACTTCAAGGGTCATTTCATTTTCAAAATTATCAAAATGCAAAAATAAAAAATAAATAAAAGGTATTTTCAGTGCTCTTTTGTGTCCCTCTCTTCTGACTTATCACTGTCCCTGCTTGTCTGACCCTGTCCTGGCCCTCTCCACTCACTCAGGCTCTCGGCATGTTATTATGGCACAAACACGACGTGGAGCGCTCGCTTGCTGACTTGGCCAATTTCACCCCCTTCCCTGATGAGTGGACGGTGGAGGATAAAGTGCTGTTTGAGCAGGCCTTCAGCTTCCACGGCAAGAGCTTCCACCGCATCCAGCAGATGGTGAGAGACGAGGGGAATACACATGCACGCGCACACGCACATGCACACACTCACTCACTCACAGAATATTTAGTACAGAAGTTCAAGTTTCAAAAACAATTTCAATATTTTAAACACATTTTTTTAAATTCCTGTAAAGCTTCCAGACAAGCTGATCTCCAGCCTTGTGAAGTACTACTACAGCTGGAAGAAGACCAGGACCAGGACCTCTGTCATGGACCGACAGGCCAGGAGGCTGATCAGCAAGAGAGAGAAAGATGATAGGTATGAGATCCCATGAAACTTTAATGACCACCTGAGGGGAGCGAGACTGGTGTGGGGACAGAATGAGGGAAGAATGAATATTGGAGGAAGGACTGAGCAGGAAGGAAACACAAGTTCTCAGCAACTACTCCTCTGAGATGTGACATTTACAAAGCTCCACTGTTAAATGACACTCGTAAGCATGTCGTCCTGGGAAACAAGAGTCTCATGAATATCAATGAGATACTTTGATATTACTTCTTGTCATTTACAGTTGACATTCTCAAGCATTTAAGAAGTATTTTTGATGATATTTAGACAATTGGCAGGGGGACAATACTTAACCATGAATCTGGTTAGTTACTTTTATTTTTTACTTTTTCTAGTAATGATGAGGTTGAGGAAGCAGACCCTGGCAGTGACAGTGACTTTGAGATTGACACCAAGAAAGAGGTGAGAAATATCAAACTTAATAGTGGTTGTTGAGTGTGTGTGTGTGTGTGTGTGTGTGTGTGTGTGTGTGTGTGTGTGTGTGTGTGCATTGCATGCTTATGTAAACTTCATTTGTGTTTTATTAGTCATGACATGCCTGAGGATACCAGCCTAGCCAAATCACTGCCTTCTCTATCCTTTAATTCCAACTTCATTTATTATACATAAATGGAATGCTGCCTTCTTGCAGTGTTTTTCTTATAAAAGGCATCATTCTGATAGAACCTGATTTCTAATATTTGTGTTTATTCTCTGCGAGCACAGGCAGTGAAACAAAACCCCAACAACGCCAACTCTGACAAGGCGACCCCCAGTCGCTCTGGGCCGGTGAAGAAGGAAAATCTCGGGGCTCAGTACCGCCACCACCCGCTCAGAGCCCGCCGCAGGCCACCCAAAGGCATGTACCTGGAGCAGGGAGACATCATGTCGGTGTCGGCCTCCCAGGATTCTGGGGTGGTAACTATACGACAGCTGGACACACAGTTGGTGTCACTCAAGAGACAGGTATGTACCTTTTGTGAGCATTGTGAGGTCTGTTGAACTGTAGATGTAAATGGACTAAAATATAAAAAAATATCAGGTGTGTCGACCACTGCTGTAATGTCTAGAACGCAATCAGACACACGTCTTTCACTCTCATGTCTCACACAACAGATGTGCTCTCATTTTATTCTACATGCATCTAAACGGCAGTTCACAGTGTAACCTTCATGTTGACTGTTAAACGCTTCCTCTGAACAGATGTGTCCGTCCTGCTGTGTGTTTTTAGTTCCGTTAGCCGATAGCTTTGTTAGCCAAACCCACCACAGGACTCTGCTGACCACGGCTGCTAACAGCTAACTAGCTCAGTTATAGTCAGCTCGATTCAGTTTATCAATAACTAAGCGATAGTTATCCACACAGACATACATTCAACAAGTTGTCTTACTTAGGCTAGTCAAGAAAGAGACTATATTTAATCCATAGCCGAAACAAGAGTCCAAACTGAAGCACTTGTTGATCAGTTGTAGCCTCCAGCAGAATGCAAAATTAGCAGTTGACAGACAGACCTACACAGAAATGTGCCGCGCCCATGACTGAATACATAATAATATCCTTGCGGAGATAATAAACTGAGGATCTGAAAGCTATCGTACGTCTAGAGGTAGTTTCAAGGAACACTGACAGGATTGAATGTGTCTAGAACTATGTATCTGCCAGTAAAGGTGACAATATAACACATCCTCCAGAGCTTTGAGGTGCAACAATATATTGATAAATTGTCACCTTTTTATGTGATAAATATAATGAATTCAGTCTCGGTAACTGATTTCTTTGTTTTTTTTACAATTAGTACGAACATTTTACAGGCAGCTTCCATAATATAAATGTTTATAATTTTACACTGCCACTGCATGTTTAAGTAACACTTTGTGTTTGTGCAACTAACCAATAGACGTTCTACACTGTCCCCTCTCTTTGTCTCTCAGGTCCAGTCTATTAAACAGAACAACAGTAGTATGAAGCAGAGCTTAAATGAAGGTGTTGACACGTTCAAACCTGCTGAGGTAAACCTTTTTTTGTGCAGCTCTTTCCCTGTCCAATGCCCCTCCTTAAAATCTTTCCAATCCTTCATCCCTTTTTGATCTGTCAGTTTGTCCCTCTCCTCTCCCATGTATTCACTCTGCCCTTCCCAAACTCCCTCAAGATATTATTTCACCTCTTGTGTGACTGAGATTAGTTTTAAGCTGCCCTTTTCTCTCTTGCTTTCATTTTCACCCCTCTTGCCTCTCCTGTTTTCTTCTTTTTTACCACCTACCACCCTCACACTCTAATCTCTCCCCCTTCCTCTCTCTCTCTCTCCGTCAGCCTGTCCCTAAGATGAACTCTCGTTGGACCACAGAGGAGCAGCTCCTGGCCGTGCAGGGTGAGTAAAGGCTGCCGAATCATCTTCCTAATCTCTTAAAGAGTCACCTCATGTTGCCAGTGCTTCTCTTCCTAACATTATTATATTTTCCACACACAGAAACTGCAGGTGTCAATACTGTAGAAGCTCATTACTGCATGAGATATATCTCCTGAAAAAATTATCAAAAGGGCCTTTTTGGAATCTTAAAGTGAGAAATCTTAAATATGTATAGTGTAATCGGCATTTGTTATATTATAAACATTATTATACTTTATGTAGTGGACACAAAATATTCCACACTGCTGCATAAATTAGTTTGCAATAGATTGCCACTTATTATAGACAAAAAGAAACAACTGTCAGATGAAAAGGCCAGTTATGTGTTGGGAATATTTAATTTCCCTTTTTTTAGTTTTTTACCATTTACACTCCGTTTACAGACATGAATTTTTTTGTTTTCATAAAAAAAAAAAAAAATAGTCTTTGAATTGTACTGCCTTTCATAGTTTAATGCAACAAAGATAAGAGCGATTGGGATTAAGCTTCCAGCTGGGATTTAAGTGAATAAAAGTTTCGGGAGAAGTAAAGCAACTACTGTTCACAATCCGTGTCTACAGCACTTCTTCAATAAATGAGAGCGTTGTCTTACCGAGGACCATTCAATGAGAGTTATTCACTAGAGGAGGATTCATGGCTGATGAGGTTATTTATTGTTTGTCGTTTCGGACACAGAGCTCTGCATGCCATGGCACCCAACTGCATACATGGCTGTTAAGTTCTGAATGACTGCCTGAGATGCATTTTGTAGTAAGTAGGAACTATGCAGCTGCTGTCGGTGTGCCTTCGAGCAAAGCGTTTAACCCCCATCGGCTGCAGCTGTGTAATGCAAACGGCAGAGGAGAAAGCAGAGGCTGAAAGACATGACTGTGTGTCTATGATATGAGAGTGGATCAGGGCAGAAATAGAGGCCTGCAAAAGAGCAGGTGCACTCAGCCAGCCGACCTCAGATGAAGGTTAACAGAAAACGCACGCATCATCAGGCCTGTTCGCTTCATTCTCTCTTCCTGTCTCTCCTTTCACACACACTGCCGCATCTCTCTGACAGAGACAGAAAGCAGACTGTTTTTGTTGCCTTTTTGATGGCAACGAAATGGTCGCGAGTGATGCATAGAAACAATATTAACGTTTCTACCGTCTTGTCTCCAGCTATCCGTCGCTATGGTAAAGACTTTGCAGCCATCGCTGAGGTGATCGGGACCAAAACACCAGCTCAGGTGAGCATTCTCTTTCTCAAATCTTGTGAAGATTACCTGTTTCATCTTTTATTGTGACCTCATTCTAACCCTCTATCCACCCGGCAGTTTACTCTGTGAGCTGCCTATCAGCTTTTCATCTCCTCTCCAATTTCTTTCTCATCCCTCTGTCTAGATAAGCTTTTTTCTTTATAGGATAACTCTTCATTATCCCTCCTTTCATTTGTCCACTGACCTCTAATCTCCGTTTCCTGGAATGGAGTAGAACTTTTTTGCCCTCCATTTCTTCTCCAACTCTCCATCTCTGCCCCGTCTGTTCAGGTGAGCTCGTTCTTCGTGAGCTACCGGCGCAGGTTCAACCTGGACGAGGTGCTCAGGGAGTGGGCGGCCGAGCAGGTGGCCACCAGCCGAGACCAGAGAGACCCCAGGAGGAGCGGCGAGGACACGGCGGCCGCAACAGATGGAGCTGCCGAGGAGGACCAGGTGAGTCATGACAGAAGATACACAGGATATGAAGGACACCTTAAGTTATTCATAAGTTTCAAATATTGCAAAGCAACGTTCAGAACAGTTTAATCAAACAAGTTGTCACCATTGGATATTGACCTTCTCATCTGACTCCTTTTTAAATGCTGAGTAAGGTTCATCATTCTTCAATCATTGCCCTTCACAAATTGGTGAAAATGTGTCTTTGACGGAATCTCTGGTCATCTGGTTGAAGTTTTGTTTTTAGTCATTCATATACTTCTGGTTAACCTTTAGTAGTGTCTTTATAAAAGTCCATTAAGAGTAAAAACTCTAGCCTGGTATTCTGAAAAAGGAGTTTTGTGAGGAGGTGTAATGAATGTAAGAACTACATGAAATGGCTGATTTTAGTTCCAGATTTAATTGAGTGTCCTTGGTGCTTACTTGCTAGTTATAAAGTAATTTACAGAACTGACAACTTAATGCTGAGTCACACAATGGATTCAGTGGATTTAACGGGTGAAATCCATCTAATCGGAGTATATTGAACAGAAGGAGCAGGTGGTTGTAATATTAAGTTCTCTCCTGTGTCGTAAGATGAAGGTGTCTCCTCTTCATCACAGAGCCATCTGTCTTTATTCACTTTCCCCTCTTTTTTTTTTCTTTAACTCTTTGTCTCTCCACCTCCTCCGTCTTCTTTGTTTTCACTCAACTGTCTTCCTCCTTTATCTCACTTCATCTTCTGTTGTTGTGTACACTGTTTTGCCCTCCTCCCCCCCTCCTCCATCTAATCTCTGTCGGCCTCCTCCCTCCCCTCAGGTCAAGATGGAGGACTCTCCCTCAGACGTCACCGGCGGCTCCTCTCCTCCCTCCTCCACCCAGACCACTTCCTCCCTCTCCCAGCCTCCTCCACTGCTGCGCCCCGCGCCTCCCTCGGCTCCCCCTAGCCTCCTCCGCCAGCCCCCTCCTCTGCAGACGCGTCCGCTCCAGAACCGAGCGCCCCACAACCACCCTCCGCCTCCGCTCATCCGGCCCGCAGTGACAAGCTCGTCCACCTCCACCGGGAGCTCCAGCCTCAAGGCTTCTCCTCCCAGCTCTTCCTCCTCCGCTGCAGGGCAGATGCCCCCGTCGCTGGTGGGGCTTAAAGTGGAGCAGCCCAACTCTCATTGATATACACAAACACACTCAAGCACACACACATTACTTTAGGAATAGAAACACAAATTAGCATGAAAACAAACACAATGTTTTCCCTTCTCCCCAGAGAAAATTCCTTCACCCTTTAACTCAATCATTCCTAGTCTTAGTTCCTGGGACCATTACACATCACATGACCACATGATCCATCAAACACGCTCAGGTCCCAAAGGTGACATCACAGCTCTGAGAATGCAGGAAGAGTGTGAGGACCCCCCACAGGTCAGCTTAGTAAGGCAGTGGCCTGAAGCCCCTTTACTGTACTAACAAACACCTACCTCCAGACCATCATCCTCGAGTCTAAACACACACACACACATACACAAACATACACATACACACACACACTCTCTCTCTCTCTCTCTCCAAACAAGCTAGGAACTCAAAACAAACACTACCTGCGCACTTCTGAAACTACACAAAAAGAGACATCGGATTGTCAAGCTGTTGAAGAAAACCATGACCGCAGAGAGCAAAACCCACCTGCTCGTTTCCATGGCAACTGCTGAACATCTGGATTGCGGGGGAGTGTGGTTGAACACACAGACACTATCTATATATATATATATATAACTTTACTGTATGTTCCACTGGCCAGGTATCAAATTATCCAAACAACCTTCAGGAAAATCAAATAATGAAAGAAAAGACGAGAACGACTGAAGAAGAGTTTCCCACATGTGAGCCAAACCTGCTCCTCCTGAGAGCTCATGTGGAGGAGAAAGTCATTCAGAAGGGTCCAAGTGACGTGAAGAAACTATTCCTAATGTAATTTGCTTTAAAACTTGGACCCTCATAGGAGTGAAAAAAGTACTTTTGCAAACAAAAAAAACAAACGGGCTTTGTACTCAAAGTGCTGAGTTGTGAGTTTACTGACACAGCTTTTAATAGCTGTTTGCTCAGAAATGGGGAAAAACAGAAGAGCAAAAGGCCGCGTCTCCCTCTTCTCTCATAGCCATGTATTACTAGTGTTAACTGGAGTGATGTTTTCCCTTTTTTTGACTAGACTTTTAAAGTGAGCCCTAGGTAGGCAGTTAGTTATTGTAAGTAGTTTAGATAGTGCATACTTTATTATTATGATGATGATTATTGACTGAGCACTAAGGAGAATAAGAGCCGTTTAATACATGTTAAAAACATTTGCCACAGCTTGTTCTTCACTGGCCCAGTGTTGGAGTCTCACTGCTAACTGTCCATTCCTGTTAATGTTTGCAGTAGTCAACCGCTAACACCAGCCGCTGTGGGGAGCAACGTTAGCCTCAGTGTACTTTTTAATGTGGGTTTACAAATTGAAAGGGACGCCTGACCCTCCAGATAACCTGACACTGAAAAATGAATGTTCTGCCAAAGTCTATTGCTTTAAAAGCTCATCGTTCCACAGAAGTCCCATGTCTCCAGCTGGCTGTTGAGCATTACAGAGGAGTGTGTTTGACGTGTCGGCTTGCTTCCTACATGTTAGACACAGGAAAACAAAAGGCGTTTAAAGGAAGAATAAGGCATTTTGGGAAACAAATTTGCTTTCTTTCCGAGAGTGAGAAGGAAAGATTCCTACCACTCGTGTCTGTAAGGTAAATGTGAAGGTACCACGAGCATCCGGCTAACTTAGCTGAGCACAAAGATTAGTTACAGGAAAACCGTTAGCATGGCTCTCTCCAAAGGAGACAAAATCCACCAACCAGCAGCCCACTAACATGTTAGATATTGTTTTAATGCTTATTAAAGGTGTATCGAGCGTTACTTGTTATTGGCTGTTGGCACGACAGACATGAGTGGCAATCATCCCACGGCAAGACTGTGAATAAGATTACCAAAATGTCAAACTAGCACAGAACAACAAGTTTGATAGATGTTCCAATCTTTATGAAACAGTTTTGAGTCTTTTTAAGGCAGCTTTCTCTCTGTTAGTTTAAAGTCCTGTCCAGTAACAGAAGGTGTCACAGGTTAGAGTATTCCTTAAATAAGTTTCTGCTGTAATATCAACCAGTTGAATAATTCAGCTATCAGGCTTCTGTTCTTCAGTCTGTAATGCTCCTCTAGTTCTTTAATCTGAGGTGATATCAGGCAGCCTCATGAACAAATGACTTAATGATTATCTGCTCTGGTCACTTATTTGTGATTCATTTTGAACGTCACCTGCCAGACAGTGCGAGCTGAATCCTTCGTCTCCTCATAGTCTGGTTGCCTTTGCAAGCAGATCTGGGATCACAAGTCATGAATATTAAACTGTGTTCGGTGCTTCTTCACTCATCTCGGCCTTCAGCGTTCAGTTTAACTGGGCTTGAATCAAAACGGTCCATCACTACGTTTGGCTTTAAAGTGGCTCGTCTTTTTGTCTTAGCTTGGACTTGTTTTCTTAACTGTTCCTTCCTCCAAAAAACGGCTTGTGTGTACTGTATGTGAGAAGTTGTTTACATTGTGGAAACTGAACTGTTTTGTGTTTGACAAATGTTTTGTTTTTTTAGAATAAAGAAATGACCAAATAGTCCAGCGTTAAAACGTTTATATACACACACACACACACACACACACATATATTAAAATGATCTGTGAGATGAGGCGTTTTACTCAATAGAATGAAGTAAAACACCAAGTATTACCAAAACACCATCTATTGACCCTGTTCAGACCCCTGCAGCTCCCACATTCCTCAGCAGGTGTGAGGACACCAGCTCTGCGTTGGGCTTTACCGGTGTACCAACGGGCCCAAAGCAGTCATCTAAAGACAAGTACAAGTTCTACTGCTCAGAGTCTGGTTGCACCGTCAACACTGACAAAGGTTCTGCAGGTGAACCCACATCAAAGGCCCTGTCGGCCATGTCTGCAGTGTTTTTACACAACTAAATGGGCAACTGCCATTGGCCCCTAGGGGTCCCAAAACATCACAATTTGGGTGTAGTGGATTTTCATGACTTAAGTAAAATAAAGGCAGATCCTGTGTTATGAGGGACGCTGTGGTAAAATCTAGTTAAAAACCTTTTTAACTTTAGTTTACATTGTACCTTTATTATGCCTTTAAAAAAAAATAAAGGTAACTGGGTACATGCATAAGGCAAACGCAACGGTCGGCAGGGTGGGAGGGGTTTTAGTCCTCAAGACATTCAAAAGTAAAATATAAAATTAAGAGTGTATGTTTCTGTTCTGAAGCAGGCAGATGACTGTCAGAACTTTGTCATGTGACCCCTCTACTAGGTGAATTCAGCCATGGCGGTTCAGTATGATTACCATCACATTGCCTCTATGCTGAATAACTAAATCATCCTTCACATGAACTGCTGTCACATACTTGACATTACAAGTCTGAAAATTTAACAAAGCAAATATACTTACATGTATACACGTCACAAACCTTTGATCCTCAGGAATACTTCTTGCACACCTGAAAGTGACCCAGTTGTAAATATCACACAGACTTGCACACCTGCACAGGAAACAGTTTAACAGTTTATGCCCCCTTCTGTTAATGTGGAGTATCACCACTTGTGTCCCACATATGCCATGGATTTAAACTAGCAGCTTGTTTTCGTCTTTGTTTTCAGACAGAATCTGAAACCCAACTGTCCTTTATAAACCCTCTGGGCTCCTGGTAAAAACAGTACTGAATGCTGGTTCAAATAGTTAAAGCAGCAATTCCACTTTATTCTAGAGGCTGTTTTGCGGTTGCTTAAGATGTTTTTTTTCTTATTTGTCTTTACATGATTAGAGCTGTATTACACTTAAGAGGAGAATGATATTCAAAACTAAATATATTACAGTATATTTCTTCACATGCTGAGCCCATGTAAAACCCTGTTTTGGGGCAGAAAGGAGGTGTAAACTGGGAAAGAAACTGCAGTCCACTGCCAATGACCCTGCTGAAGTGCCAATAAACACTGGTAATCTTCAGGACTGCTTTCAATATCAAATTTAAAGCAAACATGGATAAATCAGTGCTTGATGGGCTCGATAAAATGGAATTATGAACATGCGATAGAGAGCTTCAGTGGTGAGACTTTGTGAACTACATTCCTGGAGGAGCATGGATCTCACTTTTCTCATTATGGATTTCAGAGGCGGATTATCATTATATCATTGTTTTTATTACTATCATTGTAATTTTTCATCATTTTGTCTTTGCACAAAAAAAACAAACAAATAATACATTTTGCAGGAGTTGATCACCCCTCCCAACCCCAAACCCACCACTACAGTTACAGTTTGCTCAAAACACTTTTTAAATCAATGTAAATTACAGCAATGTAAAACGAAATAATGTAAATAAAATCAACCCTGAAAGAGATAATATAACAGCAACAGCCAGAATAATAATTAGAATCCAATACCCAGCACCTTAATACATGATCAACTTTTAAAGAAAAATCTGAAGTATTAAAAACTGAAAGAAAAATAATAAAACGACAGTGTGTCATTGTGAAAGAAAGAAAGAAAAAAAAAAAATTGTTAGGTACGACCAGCTGACGGGACCCAGCTTTATCCCAATTGCTCCCTTTCTCTAACCCCTGTGTGTGTGTATGTGTGTGTGTGTGCGTGTGTTTTTTTTTTCTGCTTCGACAAACTGGAGCATCAACGCAAAGTGAGGGAAAGGAAATGACGTCTTCTGGTTTTGTGGTTTCGAACAAGAACATGTGCTCTGATACGAGAACGTTTTGGCAAAGAAGTCCTTCCTGCTTTCTCTTTCTGCTTCAAGCCGTTCTGAACCGACAAGGCCTTTGAAAGAAAAGACGTGAAAAAAAAAAAAAAAATGGCCAAAAAGTTGAACGAGCAGTAGCCGTCACCACCACCATCATCCTTAAATACACCGATAACTGCTGTCTGCACTGGGGGGGTTGATTAATCCGATACACTATGAGTTGTGTGTTAAATGTGTGTGTTAAAGGTGCACTACACCGAAAAAGGCAGCAATGATATGATCCGACATGAACCATCACACCCCATCTACCCCCCCCAACCCCGAAAAAATCCAAATCTGTACAAACCCCAAATTTTCAACGACACAAAAAATATATTATCAAATCAAAAGTAGAAGAAGAAAATAATTCACCATTCGTCGTTGATTCTTTTTTTTTGTTTTTCTTTTTTTTTTCCTCCAGTGATCTTTTATAATACACTCACACACACACACACACACACACTGTTTGTTACTCACTCCAAAGACACTTATTTTTGTGTGTTTGCTCTTTGGGAACACGTGTAGCAGAGAGCGGATATGTGTGTATGTTGGGGGGGAGAGAAACAGGGACAAGAAATGCGTCGGTTCAGGGTTGACATTCTGGATATGAAGGCGTGATGCCAACCGATGTGATACCAACATTTAACAAAAACAATACAAATAAATCATTCAAGCATTTATGTGCTGACAACAAAAAAAACAAACCCCAAATTTAATTCTACAATGAAAGGCAACATAAAATCCATCGACAACCCCGTCCACGAGCTGTCCTTCCCTCCCCAGTTTCCCATATGCCCCTCTTTTCCAGTGCACAACTCTTTTTAAAAGCCATAAAAGTAGAAACTAAAAAAAAAAAAAAAAAAAAAAAAAAAAAAAAAAAAAAAAGTATGGACTTGACTTGAAGACAGGTTGAATGAAGCCCGTACAATCGATGACGTCATCAAGTCTGACTGGACTCCTCAGACTTGATGGCATGAGAGGAGAGGAAGAAAAAAGGGAGTGAAGAGGCGTACAAGATGGATGTGTTTGTGCTGAGTTCAGTTTGAAATTAGATGGAGAGAGGGTGGTGAAGAGTGAGTGGTTGTGGGGGGAGGAGGGAGGTGAAGGATTTTTTAAAAGTTCATTTTTGTGCAGGAGGGGAGGAGGTTTGGGTGGGCAGGTGGAGTGGAGAGGGTCCTTTAACCAACAGCAGCAGTCAAAAATCCATCTGCATCCAAAGTCTATCTGTAGGATTATGTGTGCGTGTGTGTGTGTGTGTGTGTGTGTGAGAGAGGGAGAGAGAGACAGTGGACTTCAGCAACCAAAGTCCTGGCTCAGTTGGAGTCCATTCAGTTTTGGAGGAGGATCAGAACAAATTCAATGAAAACTCCTTTGAGTTTCCAGCAAAATAAGGCTCCGAACTTTCTGTCAATCATTGCCACTTGTTAGAGATTCAGATATTTTTTTTCCCCCAGCAATTTTCTCCACCCTATTTGTCCTCCATCCATCCCCCATTTTGACCCGGGGCTCCCCCCTATCCAAATAAAGACCTGGCAGCAGAGAAAAACTGAATAAATAGCAGGAAGAAGTGACAGGAGTGGTCAGAGTGATCAAAGTGTGACTACTTAAAAAACAGAGAGAGCAGATCGGACATGCAGAAGAGTGGAACGTCTAAGTAGAACGTGACAAAAAAAATAAAATACCCAGCAGGGAAGAGAGAAGACCTCGGTCTATAAGTACTTCACAACTCAGAGGAAATCCACTCAGAGTTTCTAATGGCAGGGCCTCGTGAACTTAAGGAACAAAACTCCTAGAAAAGGAACGATTTCTAGTCTCAGAGAACCAAATAGCCCTACTTCAGACCTTTGTCCAGATAACAATCGAGTTATTTTTAAAGTGATCCCACCCGTTAGCTTACCTCCTGACCTCCACACTGACCCCACCTCGCTTACAGCATCCTCTTCATCCTCACTATCACCTCCTTCACCCTCCCTTCCTCCACGCTTTAATCTCATCTCTCCTCGCTGCTCCTCAGCACTCACAGTTTGAGCTCATTGGCAATCTTTGAGGCAATGTTCTTGAAGGCGATGGACGTGCCCGAGATCCGCTTGAAGCGCACGCCGTTGAGGGAGAGCCGCGGCAGCTTGCACACCTCCATCTCCCACTGGACGAAGTCGTCGCGCGCCGGGTTGCCCGACACGCACAGCAGCATGTAGCGCTCGCGCAGCTCGTACTCGCAGCTGTTGGAGTCGAGGACCTTGCGGATCTCGCGCATCATCTCCATGGGCTCCATGGACGACGTGGTCTTCATGGACCAGGTGAAGCGGAGCGAGCGCGGCTTGGCCGATTCCTTTTGGCTGCCGATGGCCGGAGGGGTGCCGGTGCCGCCTGAAGGGGGGAGGAGGAGAGGAGGGAGAGGTGAGAGGGTAAAAGATGAGAGAAAATAAAGAGACAGGTGGGAGGAGGAAGTGATAAAAGTGACAAATGACAAGTGATGAGAAAAGACAGGGACATCACAGAGTGGGAAAAAAAGAGGCAAAGTGAACAGATGTGATGGGAAAAGAGTTATGAGAGGATGTGACAAAAGGGGATAATAAAATGAAGTGAGGAGGACAAAGAGAAAAAAAAGAGTGACCAGAGTGGAGAAACCAGCACAGAATGAAAAATGAGTCAGAATGACTGCAATATTCTCTGACATAAAATAGCCCTGATAATAATAGATTACCATAACCTGAAGGATGAAGTATAACTGAATCAGTGTATGAAACCTTGAAAACACAAGTTTTCAGGACATTTGATGCTGACAGAAAAACAACAACTAGTTACTGATGAAGAGGTTGTGGAAAGATGGAAGATCCTATCTGCTAAAACTGCAACTAATGAGCATTTACACTGCAGATGCATCTCTCAGTCCTTTAGTCACTTAGTGTTGCACTTCCATAAAGTTGGAGAACTCTTCAGATGCGTTGTAAAGACCCTCCTCTTGTTTTGCATAAATAAACCAATGCAGCAACATGAAGAAGAAGTTTCTTGTGAGGTGTAAAACTGGGTAAACTTGTTCTCCTAAATTGAGATGGAGAGGACATACTTACTGAAAGAGCGTTGTCAAAACATAAAAATACACATACCAGTGTTCACAGATCCTGGTGAGGAGTTGTTCTCATCATTGTTGGAAGAAGAGGAGAGAACGCCTCCTGACGTCTTCTCTGACTTGTCCACTGTACTGCTCAGCATAGACCTGGGGTGAGGGATGGGAGGGTGGAAGAGAAGGAAGGGGTGGCCAAAGGGTAGGAGGAGAAAAGGCAAGGGGAAGGAGAAGAGAGGCAGGGGAGAGACAGGGTGAGGGAGAGAATGAGGAAGCAATAAGCAGAGAGAGAGAGAAAAAAAAAAAAAGTGTGAGAATTGAGAAAATATTTAAAAAGTAGAGACAAAAAAAGGAGGGGAGGAGGGAGGGATGATTGAGAGGGAGAGGGAGATGATGAGGTCGTGAAAATGAATGGAGACAAAAAGCAAAAAAAAAAATCTTTAAGTACCCCTGTGTGTGTTTGTGTGTGCAGATCTCTCCGATGCTGTGTAGATTAACATCTGTGTGTGTGTGTGTGTGTGTGTGTGTGTGTGTGTGTGTGTGTGTGTGTGTGTGTGTGTGTGACACACAGTGAATTTAAAGTCTGCTTGCACACAAACACACATTTGGGTACTTCAAGTCCGATTAACCCCTCGCACGCACATGCAGGTCAACCTCCACACCGGCACTCTCACTCTCTGGGATGCTACCATTCACCGCTGATCTCCCATCCCCTGATTGGTTAAGCCGTTATCACCATCACCATCCAATTACGTCCCAGCTCCGCCCCACCACAACCCTCTCCCAGCCATTCACAACAAGCTCAGAGATCATCTACTGATTTGCTCCAGTCTACTGATCGGCAGGCGGTTTTGGTAGAGTCTGGGGGTTTGTAGGGGTTTTTTCGGGGCTGCTCTTTATCTCACCTGCTCCCCTCATCCCGACCCTCTCCCTCATACGGACTCCTCGAGAAAAATCAACACAAGTTTAGTCTTTTTGAGGGCTAAAAGCCAACAACTGGACTCTTACACAGATAGAAAAAAATCAGCCGGCTGAACACAGTCGCGCTGCTCGCCATGCCTGCCTGAATGTTCCAATCCAACCACATCCACCATCGAAGCCAAATATCTCATTTGGCCTCCAACTTTTCAAATTTAAAGTTGCAGAGCCACCTGATGACTCCGCAGCCCACAATACGGATCCCAATGCCAGTCCACTCTGAGTAAGCTCTGTATGACAGCTCCTCTATGAGGAGACGTCACAAGTGTTCAATGGGTTGAAAGGATGAGTCAATAAAAGGATTGAGTTGCAAAAAGCCATTCTTAAATTAATTAATCAACGTTTGTATGTCAAGTCTTTCTTAGTTACCACTAGTTGCAATGTTCTGAACATAAATGTCACTTGTGTTATACTTAGGCTAAGATGCAATTTACAAAAAGCTTGTGTAACCAGCTGTGGTCTGGATCAAATCAGAATTAAAGTATTTCCATACAGGAACAGAATGGAATGGCTTGCAATAGATTAGATTGCAACAAAATCCCAAAAAGATGTTGGGAATACAATGTAATATGGAATGATTTGGAACAGAATGGAATGGCTTGGAATGGAATGGGTTCATACAAAATGGAATGTTGGAAACAAACATTAAATGGAACCACTTGGATCCGGATGGAATGGTTTGGAACAGAGCGGTCGGCACAGTGAGGGCGAGTTGTGCGGCTAAAGGAGGTTAGGCTCTTAATTGACCCCAGCACTGCATTTAAACCTCTATTAGTAACATTGGACCTACACACAGGCTGTTTAAAAATCCTATATAACACATGTGGAACATACACACACACACACACACACACACATATTCTCTCTCATACAGCAGACAAGACAGAAAACATACGAAACAAACTGAACGGAGAAAAGCAAACAACAAAGACACACAGAGACAGAAAACATCTAAACACATGCAGACGATGGAAGGAAAGTGACACATACATGACAAATTCAACAGTTTATGGTCTTAATATTCATTCTGTAGTGGGAAAGACATTATTTCTGTTTTGCCCCATTAAAAAATAACCAAAACATCATGAAAAATAACTTCTGAAACAGAAAGATGGTTAAAAATATAGTACATGGAAAATGACAAGTCGGAGATGTGGAAAACAGTTACACAAGGATTTCTTAAATAATAGAGGTAAATTGGTGAACCATGTAAAATAAGAAATTTGTGCCATTTTGCACGCTCTGTATGATTTAGCTAAATATGAGGGGATGCAAAATGGCTTCCAAAGGAGTGGTACTATGGCGTTGAGGGACAACAAAGGGCTTATAAGATGATTACTTTGGATACTTTCACTGTCTACTACATAGACTGCAGTGTAAATACAGCTATTCATATGCTCATAAACATAACATATTTGTCCCAAATTTATACATTTAGATTTATTAGGCAGATTCATTTTTTCTCCTCTCTTATTTCAAATTTAATAACTTGTGAGAAAACCAAAGATTTAGCTTCAGTGTTACAGCTTCTAACCACCAGGTGGAGCAATGGTCCGGATTACAAGGAGAATTGCTCGACCTGCTGGTAAAAAGCAGACAACACACTCTACAGCAAGTGTGTGTGTGAGATGTGTTCAGCATGTATATATATATAAATGTGTGTCATCATGTATGCATTTGCATGTGAGGCAAGATGTGTGTTCATGTTAAGGTTTGTGTGCCTCTCTGCAAATGCACATATTTGTAACTTATATAAGTGTCATCTGTGTGTGTGTGTATGTGTGTGCATGTTGGTGTATGTGTCCACAGCATAAAAGGTATTTTCCAGCCATAGTAGGTCAAAGCCATCCAGTTCTGTTGCTGCTGCTGTTAGAGAGCCAGTGCCAGAGTGAGAACAGAGCGATGAAAGAAAGGAAGAGTGCAGCCTCCAGAAAAGAGTGCAGCCTGAGAAACACTGCAGCTCCGTCCCTCCCGGGTCCTCTCCTCCTCTCTACCACAACTAACAACTACAGACACTGACTTCTTATTATAAATCACTTCCCCCGTGGGATCGTCACTAACTTGGACCAAAAAACTAGAAACACAACCCCAGTCTCTAATTTGATTTAAGTGACCCGAAACCAATGAAAGCAGAGGTGAGATGGGTGGTAGTTTGGTAGGTGGTGTTAGCTTGGATAATGGTTAGCAACATTAAACAATCCTGGGTTAAGTAACAAAGCCTATAAGCTCCTATCCCTGCGCTTCTTCTCTCTCTTTAGTGCTTATGGACATGAGGAAATTAGTTCATGGGGCAACTTTTTACACGATTACCTCACCGGGTTATAAGATTTGGAAAGGGAGATATCTATTAACCTCAAAAGATGCACAACATTACCTGCATCTGAAGCTAAGAAAGGGTTAAGAGTAGAAAGGCCGTAGTTTGATCTATTGCACCATCAAGACTTGACCTAAATCTGGGACGCTACAGGGGGATACGAGCTCACACACACACTCTACCTGGTAAATAAATGAAAAAAGTGGCGATGAGGAGGAGGTGGGTGGGAGGGACGATGTAGGGACGAAGAGGGGTGAGGTGTTATTGTGCCGCGTTATGATGGGGTGAGTGAGTTAAGTGAGTGGGTGGCTGGGTGAGGGCGAAGTTAGTAAAAATGAAATAAATAAAAATGGGCTAAAACACGGCACGCAAAACCAGAAGGCTCAAAAAAAAGGGCCAACCACAGAAAGAAAAGGAGGAGAAAAGATAAGGCTCAAGGCACAAAAGGGAGATTTAAACAAAAAAAAAAAGCTGCACGAAACACCAAAAGGGGAGGAAATATATATATATATATATGTAAAATATATATGAAGAAGAGAATATACGTATATATATCAAGGGGTTATATTTAACGTTGGGGGTGTTGCCTACCTTCTCGGAAACCTGAACGAGAGATTTCTACAAAAACAAAAGAGGGATAAAGAAAGAAAGAGAAACAAACGTATATATAAAAACATATAGATTTATGACGTTCCTGTAGAAGACAAGCTGCCCTCTGAGTAGCAAACTTTAAAAGCAAACTGTCCAACATGAACCTGAGGTCATTTGGGATTGAAGCAGCAAGCACAACCAACATTACATAACCAAAAAAACTAAATCAGTGTTGCTGCCGTCCACTTTCAATCGGTTTGTGTTTAAATGTTAAATCATTGGTGTGAATGTGTGAACAGACATTAATAAACGCACACCAGAACACCTATGGAGAGATTTAATGAGCTCTGTGGAAAAATTATATTAAGAGAACCAGTTTGAACACAGTGATCCGTGATCCCCCCCCTCCCAACATGAAATGAAGCGCTCCTTTCCATACAGAGCAGTCCTGGGTGATCCTGAAAAGAAGTGTTTGTGAGGTGAAAAGCTCAAATGTGACAAACATTTTTAAAAAGGTTGAGAAAAGAACCTACTATACACAGACAAAGACACATTTCAAATGAAAAAAAATGCACAGGTTAAGCAACAACTTAATGTTTAACACACAATGAGGAACTTATTCTGGCGCACACACAAGCGCAAACACGCGCACACACACACACACACACACACACACACACGTATACCAGAGAAACATCACTCTCCAGATCAAGCAGGAAAATGCAGTGGTGAGGTTAAATGATATGTTAATAAAGCTTTAGTGTGTGTATATACATGTGTGTGTGTGTGTGTGTGTGTGTGTGTGGTCCAACTGTCAAACTGTACAAATGCAACACAATCTCTCTGTCTCCACCACCTCTACTTCCTACAAGCTCGCCAAGCTGTGTGTGTGTGTGTGTGTGTGTGTGTGTGTGTGTGTGTGTGTGTGTGTGTGTGTGTGTGTGTGTGTGCGTGTGCGTGCCAAGGTGTCCCCACTAGCGGTATTTATAGTTGAGGGAAAAGTGATATCTCCGGTGTAACCATGGATACTGTCGCCACGGAGCTACAGTATCTCTGAGTGGGAGGCCTAGAGAGTAGCTGTGCCTGTACCTCCGCCTCTTACACACACACACACAACTCTCTACACCAACGCCCACGCATGCAGGCAAGACACTTTGATCATTCTCCATTTCTGTCGTGTTCAAGCTAGAATGGCCAAAAATACAAGCAGACACTCTTTCACTTACTCCCTTCCTCACACATTTCAACACTTCATACTGAACCTCCAGAGCTGCTTGGTAACTCCAGAGCGATGATTAAGATCTCATCCTCACCTGCTCTCTCAGCTGTTCAGTATTTCATGGCTCACTTGGCCCTTCCGCTTTCAGGGGTCGCTCCTTCCTGCCACCTTTAAACCCTCCCTTCCGGTCACCCCCCTCCCCTCCGTATCTTCCATTCTGATGGCGGCCTCTCATTATGATATGCCAGTCAGCCTCGCTGCTCCCTCTTACGTCTCCACTGCACTCTTTAACTTTTCTCTCACTGACTCAGCTGTGTACAGACTTCATCAGCCTTCATACATTAATGAGATCAAATGTTGTGTGAGCCTTTTTTTAACTAGAAACCAATGGACACTGTAGTGAAAGAGTTGGTTGATACTTTATAAGTCAGGTTTTTCCTTCCCTTCCACTTTTATAACCACAATGTGGTGTCGTCACCTCACTGCATTTACACATTAGAACTGGATCAAAGCTACAAAGCTGATTCCACTTCCAGAGACAATTAAAAAAATTCTAATTAAAAGAAGTTTAGCATGTATTTCAACTAGGTACCCATAAAAGTAGTTTTAATTCTGCAACCTGCAGTTGAGGACGGAGACGAGAACTGGGCCTGACGTGGAACCAAAACCAAAATTACTCCTCAGTCACCACCGCTCCAAACAAAATTATAGAGGAGACGCAGCTGTTCCCTTCCTCTCCCTTTCTACTCCCAGCAGAGTTGCAGATCAGCACAAGTTTAGTGATAGGATGAGATGCGACCAGCTCCTTTAAAGAAATACTCTGAAAACCAGTGATGACATGGACGTAGCATACGTTGTTCTTGAGAGGAACCAAGCACATGAAATGACTTGTAACGTAAACCTAGTAATTTTCTCTATAAAGCTCAGACCTCAATACTCAGAAAAAGCTTTAAACTGTACTTGTGCTGCAAATTAGCTGGATAATAAATAGAACAGCTGTACCACGACTGCTCTGCATTTACCAAGCTACAAACTTTCTTCTTCTGCTACATATCCTCTGCTGTCCTATCTGTCTTGCTACAACTTCTCAGGTTATAATCGTAACCATTTTCCCATTTTCTCCCCCCCCTTTTCTGCCACTCACCTGCGTACAAACTTGGATGTGAACTTGCTGAAAATTCCTGTGGCGCCGTGCGTCCTCCGGGCCTGGCTGTTGCCATGTGACAGTGACGGGGACGCGGGCCCGCCGGGGTAGGCGGAGCCCTGCTGGTCCCGGGCACCCCGCTGCTGGCCTGCATGGAATGTGCTGCGGATGCCCACCCCTCGGGAGAAGTTGGTACGGTCTGTCGCGGCAGCGCTGCTGATGTTGTGGGCAGATGGGGAGGCACCGGGCGCCCGCTGAGTTGGGGCACTATAGAGGAGGGGTGGGAAAAAAAGAGGAGGAAAAATGGAGCAAGGGATGGTAAAGAAAAGGTGATACAGAGGAGGGGAGGGGAGGGCGTAGAAGAGCAGAGGGGTCGGGTGTGGAGAAGAAGAAAGAGGTGCAAAAAAATTCGAGTGGGATTGGGAAGAGGTTGGAAGGTGTGATGACAGAAGAGGCAGAGGAGGTGTGAATGTAAAATAATTTAGGGTGGCGGAGATTTGACAGGAGACAAGAGAAAAGAAAGCAGGAAATAAAGACGGTATGAAAGAGGAAGAGTGGGGAGAATGGAATGAAAGGGGAAAGGAAGGTGAAGAAAGGGAAGTGTAGGAGGTGATGCAGGAAGAGAGAAGTAGAAAGAAAAGGAAGAAAGTTATAAAAGAGGGGGTGGGAGTGTAGAGGAGGGGTGTGGGAGAGGAACAAACAGTTAGATAAACACTATAGAGGAAAATCATGTCCTTCTGCTGTGCCGCTTACCTACGTGTAAGATCATACAAGTATCTATGTCTGTTCAACACCTGCTAGCCCTGATGTTTCACATAATCCCTCAAGTCAGCCAAATCAATATTAAGAGTCAGTCACACACACACACACACACACACACACACACACACACACACACACACACACACACACACACACACACACACACACACACACACACACACACACACACACACACACACACACACACACACACACACACACACACACACACACCCTTTGCTTGGACCGTAGGGCAAAGCATTAACCTCCAGCTATCCCATTCTCTCTCTTACACACACACATTTGCCCACTGCAACTATTCACTGAGCTAAAGGTTTGCATTTGCTTTGTAACGTGTGTGCATCTTCCACGCCAGTGTGTGGCAGGAGTACACCTGCAGCAGATGGCCAACACAACAAACGGAAATGGCAAAAGTATACAAACTGAAAGACAAGACAGGTAATAAATACAAAAAGGCAAAGGACCATCCTCTGTATAGGGCTGCAATGGGACCGGGACACCAAATATCAAATGTGGGTTGTCAACATCATCATTGCATGATTAAAAAGTCTGTAATTAATAGGATTAAGCATCAGTGTAAATGCTTTGCCCACCATTAAAACTAATAATTCAGTTTCAGTTTATTTTATATCTCTCTCTGAGACAGGACATCTAGTCGGTAACAGAATTTTTTACTGATCTGTAAAGACACATGCTATCACTGCCAATCTGCAGTCTGACATTAGAGCATCTGTGTGTATCTGTTGCTATGTGATACATCTTTACATATCAAGGAGGGACACAATCCAAAATCTTGTAGTTTCCACATCTCTTAAAGATGGGTAGCAGAATAACTGCATTGTCAGTTTTGATGTGTTGTTTTCCCTGTGTGATGGGATGGGAGTAGAACAGTGTTTCTGCTGGATTAATCAAATCAGAGCTCATCTGAGTGAGGGATTGAAAAAGCAGTCCCATGCAGACCTCTAATACACTCCACACTATTAAAAAAAAAGAGGCTTTTCAGTCAAGATTACAGTCTAACTGTGTGATGAACAGCTTAAGCACATCCTTTTATTTAATGTGGATATGTTCAAGATGTGGACTGAGGACGAAATATATTATACTACACACAAAGACATAGCTGTTCTATACATACGGGTTAGTGGGGATCTTTGTGACGTATTATAGTTATGAAGATGACTGTTGATTGGGAAGGACTACATGTTGCAAAGAGGAATATAGCTGTGATATCCTGTTTTTCAACATTTGGAAGCATTCCATTATCACAAAGTAACAGAGTTTCAGTATCTAAAGAAGGCGTTGAGGTGGATGCAGGCTTCATGTATTCATGGTGCAGCTGGATCATTTTCATGCTTGGCATACTTTATTTGCGTATAGTAGCCTGCACGTTTACGTTATACAAATGTGGAGCTGCCCGTGTGCAGCATCGCTTGCTTCATCACAGTACATCATGAATACTCATCCAGTAAAACAGGTTGTTTAAAAGAACGAAAATGGCATTTGAAACTTTTTCAGAGGGGGTTTATACGGGACAGCTGGATAAATACAGAAATGGTTGGGACTTCGGGGCACAGACTACGTTACTGAGAAAAGGTGTCTATTCCTCACTTAAGGTACATTCTATGTGTTGGAGCGGTACCTTCTCTCCAGTGATCCCAACCAGGTTCTGAACAGCCCAAGCTCACTGCTGAACGACGCATGCAACAGAACAAGACTTCAACATAGAGCAGACAGAAGCACGCACAGCCAGAGGGCCACCTTGACATTTGTTCTGCTGGAATTTTACCCTGACATTTGGGGTGGGGGTGGGGTTTCACAAGAGTCTTGTCTGGTCTTTTAGTGACTAGACAACTGTCACAAAAAGAATGGGGGTCTCTGAGGGTGAACGGAAATGCCACTTGCACTTAAAGTATTTAAGGTGGCAGAGGAACATAATCAAAGACCTTCCACTGCATATTGTGACACGTGGCTGATAGGGGGGGGGAGAAGAGGACTAAAACAAAAAAATATCAAAGTAGCCCTTGAAGCAGACACTATCAAGCGGGCGAGCAAAACAACAAAGCCCACACACAAACCGAGCCCACAGCAAATACACACAGACAAGCGTTCACACGGATGACCAACAAGACACAATTAGGTCATGACTCTATTTCTTTCATTCAACGAGACATGCCGCAGGATAGTCAACGCTCATTAGATTAAGACGGGGTTTTCCCAGGCAACCTCATAACTGAAGAGGGTTTACGTAGCAGGTTGAGGCTATGAGAGAGCACTTGTTAGCTTTGGGAACCTTAAAAAGGAACTCCACTTTCCTTACACAGGACTGAAATTCACTTTTACAAGCCAGGGAAAATCCTTTTGTCGACAAACACGACATGTCAGAAAACCAAATGTTAATTCAAATATCTATACATGCAACAGATGATACGGATACATGCATCAACACTTTTACATCTGCATGTTGTCTGGTTCTCCCCAGAGCACTTTAAAAAATATCTCTTTCTCTTCAGTGCCACTTTTATGAAACGTTGTTGGGATGTCTTTGTGATTTAATGACTAAACACTTGTTATTACTGTTGACTATCCATCTACGTAGATGGAAAACATCTTTCAATGCAGTCATTTAAAACATTTCATTTTTGGCTCTTATTTGCATAACGTAGTGACCGCCCGCTTTGTTTAAAACATGATGGTGACGCCATCCGACCTTTGACACAGACTCTTAATAATGCAGCTTACAGCTTATAAACTTACCTGTAAATGTCAACATTAGTCACTTTAGATGCCGAATAATGTTTTTTCCTCAATAACACTGCAAATATTAACATGTCTGTCCCTTTGTTGGTAAGCTACAGTTAACATATCACGTCTGTTAACATTGTGCGCCTGATGGCTTAGAAGCTAAGAGGAATTTCTGGTTATATCTCCAAATACTTTTTCTGATCTTTTTGTTCCTTTAATAATAATAATAATATGAACAGTAAATAAGGTTTACCTTTAAAGCACTCCTTAATACCATAGTCAATAACCAAGCTTTTATAAAGGGCTGGTCTGCACACACTTTATTAGCTATTGAGACCCCTGCCTGTGGAACCCTGATCCCTGCTGGTCCATAAATGTCTCTTCTCTGAATTTGTCTGTTTTTTCAGGAAAACAAACAAGACAAAAAAAAAAATCTCTGGTCTGTCAGAGGTACAATACAGTAAAAAACCTGCTCATCTTGTCTCAAGCTCTGAGCGCTCAGTTATGGTCCGGGTGGTTTGATGCTGACTGATTGGCCAAAGACAAGATATGTCAACATCTCCACACTGAGTCTAGCTTGTACAGCCTTCTGAGTTCCACAATCTACTTCCTGGCTGTTGCTAAGTAACTGTTGAGACTATGATGGCTGTTCTTAGAAATGCTGCTCTCAATGGTCATGTTGTAGTGATAAGCAGATAGATAGATAGATACTGGGGCCGGGAGATATGACTGCATAAAACAACATAAAAATGTCTATTGTTTATATTCTTTCTCAATAGTTTTATTGATATAATATTCTGTGAGGTTATGTAGGCCTTATACACTTTAAATGCATTTGATTCAGACCAAGATGTGTATCTACAAATTATTAGGTGCCTTAATGTCTGCCACCTGTCCTGTAAAATGGATTTATCATCGGTTTATTATTCATATTACATTTTCCGTACCATTTAAACAGCCAATTTAACACCATTTAACAGCCAAGCCTGTTAAGATCCGATATAGGTGAGGCACGTAGTTATTTTCTATTTATTTGCCTCACAGTTTTAAGTAAAATGAGAATATACTCAGTAGTTTTCATGTCAAAGATAATGTTGGCAAATGTAATTTTTTTGACTTTGTCAGTGCAATTTCTTCATATTTTTATTAAGTACTGCACATACGTTTAGTTGAATAAAAGAGAATTTTAAAACAAACAGGTATAAAAGTATAAATGACATACATAAACTGTTAGCTAAAGAAATGTGTTATATTTGCTCATGTGATTGTGTATGTGAGTAAGCTCTTAGCAAGCAGAGCAGTTTGTGTTTAAAGCTACTCCTTGGGGAGGAAAATCCACCTTTTTGATTCATTTCTAGAATTTGGGGCGACATATATGTGCAACCGGGTCACTGCTGTGTGCCTGGATTTGTCACAGTCTAAAAAGGAATTAAAAAAACAATGGTTGTGCCTTTAATGTAGCAGTGCTGGAAGGTTTCAGAGCCAACAAATCCTTTTATCCTTTCTTCATCTCTACTTTTTCCTTTTTGTCCATGGAGTTCTTGCGGGAAGGATGATGATCTGTGCTGAGTAAAGTGGTATGTGCTGAAAGGGCTGAGGGAGCTGTGAGAATGTGTCCATGTGTGTGTGTGTGTGTGTGTGTGTGAGAGAGAGAGAGTGAGTGGGGGTGAGTGAGTGAGTGAGTGAAAGACTTGCCTGGGCCGCGGTGCGTGCAGGTCAGAGGGGCATGGATGATTGGAGGAGGACAGGGACTTGTTGTGGCGGGGACGCGAGGAGGAAGAGGAGGAGAGGACGGCAGCGGCCGAGGCAGTGGAGGCGCGGGAGCCCGGAGTGTTTAGGCTGGGGGGGAGGGGGAGGAACAGGAGGAGGGCCCCGCCCAATGCACACACACACACACACACACACACACACACACACATATGCAGACAAACCGAAACGTGACCGACACAGGACAAACACACGTCACACAATCAGACATACATACGAGCATGACACATACATTGACAAACACCGGGCGGGGTTTGTGTGTGGGTGGGTGGGCAGGGAGGTGAGGTGGAGCATGGTTAGAAGCAGCACTTATTAAACACAGTAATGGGGGAGGGAGAGGGGAGGGGAGGGAGGGAAGAGCGGAGGAAGTTGAGAAAGAAGAGACAGAAAACACACAGCGAAAGGACTTGAACTAAGAAGAAAAGTTGGTCTTTCCCGCAGCTAACGTTACTTCATCGTGGTTTCACAAAAACTACAATCACAAACCACAATAAAAGGCTGACTCTGTTCTGGTGCCTTTGGTTTTCATGTTAAAGCCACATGAACACATAAAGGTAGAGCATAAAAGACTCACTGTGGCCAATATCAGGTCACTCACAAATCACCACATAAAGACTTAAGACAAGCCAGTATTTCACTGGTCCTACCCAGCAGGTCTAAAAATGTAAAACTATATATCGAGAGCTAAAACAAGTTTTAGTTGGAAAACAAACAATTAAAGAGCAATCAATTCTGATATAAAATAGTTTGTCTTCCTTAAAACTCCACTTATCCCAGCTCCTCCAATGTGAATATTGGCCTGTTTTTTGTTTCTTGTTCACTTTGGGCCCTGCAGAAATCGTAATTTTCAGACATTTTATCAACAGAATAGTTAATCACTTAACCAAGAAAATGATCTGCAGATTACTCAATCTTAAAGTAAATCTGAAATTGCAACACTACAAGACAAACAGTCAGATCTGAGTTCCTCCATGAAGACAGAGATGTATGGTAGGAAATAAAAACTGCTTTCACTGTCCTGACGTGAGATAATCACTCTGACCTCTGAGCTTAGAGTTTTATGGATTTGACCCGTCTCGTGACTTCTTCTGCCTGTGAAGTCCCTGACTTTCCCTCTACAATCCTTTCTCCTTTTTTCTACTGCAAACAATCTAAACTATATCTGTAACAAAGAATAGCTTAAGCAAAGAACACTGGCTAATTCCTGAACCCTCTTTTAATCAGCAAGGTTGCTACGGGCTACAAAGCTGTGCACATTACTGACAGCTCTAACTTGACTTTATCCACACACAGAAACCAAGAGACAGCGGAGAGTGGTACCGGAGGTAGAGAGATAGATGAAGACAGAGTTCAGGAATGAGCAACGAGAGAGAGAGGGCGACATTTATAGAGGTCAACCAAACAGCTGCCAATTATACAGAAAAAAAACACATAGCGGAGAGACACCACGCTCTTCCTGACAGAGATTATGGTGATGGAAAAATAACAGCAGTCACTAGACAGCCTAGTGTGTGGCAAGAGTTTTAGCATGTGTGACATGTATGTTTAAGCTTGTGTGTGTCAATGAGTTTGTATGTGTGCAGCCTTAGTGTGTGCGTGTAGATATTTATGTGTATGTGTAAGCCTATTAAGAGGCAAGTACAGAGACCATATAATGCCTCTAAGAGTTAATATTCCATCACAAGTCTTCCTAATCTCCTTAGAGAGCGGGGAGAAAAAGAAAAGAGAAGAAAGATTAATGTAAAGACAAGAAGGAGAGAAGGAAGCTGGGAGGGGAAAAAAAGGAATGAAAGGAGGTGCCAAGAAAATGTGACTGACTTAACATCCAGAGGGACAAGAGCTCAGACGCAGATAAAAGAACACCAAACGAAGAACATTAGAAAAATATAGAAAGGGAACAAAGGAAAATTGGGAAGGGAGGAGGGGGGATGTAACAATTATAAAAGCCACAACTTCAAAGCATTAATGAAGATCAAATAAAGTTACTTTAAAATCAGGGCAGATGACAACCACTAAGTTAGCATTGGCTCCTATGGCTAGTAGACCAACAGTGCTAAAAAAAAACCACCCCAATGCTGTCTCAAATGAACACATCGTCTCTGTGTAGTGCTTAGACTGAAGGGAAAAATGACTTTTCAGACTGATCAGCCTGAACATGGACTCAGTTATATTTAATGTTGTAAATGGTGCACTATGTTGGAAACGATGGGGTCATTTGAGACTTATTCATGAACAGGTTATAAAGCAGTAATGACAATGAACACTGCACTGTAGCAGGGATTATGCTTTGGCTTAATGTTTAATGTTCATGAGGAAGCAAACAAAGCATATGGCTGGTTAAGCATGAGTGATGTGTAAGTGAGGACGAGTAGGAGGCGTATTCTCGTTAAGTGTGTTTTTTACTCCACAATAAAGATACCCCAAAATGGACAAAAAGTCATTGTCCCAGTGGTAGACTTCATGTCATTTATTGTATAGCATTAAAAGAAAATACAGCCATAAAAGTGCTTTTTACTACTAAAAGTTGATTGCCTTTTTGTCCATCTGTTGAGTTTTGCACCTGCTAAAACATCTGACCGTCTATCCTAACCCTTATTTGACTTTGGGCATCAACTTATTAAACTAAACGTTTGTGGAAGTCAAAGTTGACTGTAAAATAATATTTTATCAAAGGAACAGAAAGAAGGATAAGAGTTTAAAGGACAAATAAGGTGTCCATGTGTCAGCATATGTCAACCTGTACGTGGAAGCGGGTGTGCTTGTCCATCGAACCCTTCCTCTGCTCTGACTGGCCGTCCTCCATCAGACCATCATGGGTAATCGGTAATCTACTGGAGGTTTGGCTAAATTCCCAAGGGAGCCTAAATTTCCTTGTCTAGGAGGGCTCACCCCACTCCAGGGTAAAGCTGTGGGCCCTTCCTGAGCCAGCTGGCAGAGCTCTGGAGAGTACCAGCCAAGGTCTGGGATCTAGTCACTGAGACAGCTGTGGGACTGCTTCATTCACAAACCATGGTGTGTTTATATTATGTGTGTGTGTGTGTGTTAGTGAGGAAACAGGGTTGCCTCACAGCAACTACTTGAGTTGCTGGTGACAAGAGAGAAAGAGTGTGTGCGAGAGCGATTGTATGGAACTGTAGTTACCAATGTCTTTATGAAACCATCCATCTTTTTTTTTTTTCATCGTACGTGTATATACGTGTGCGTGAATGTGGGTTTGTACCTGTCCTTTCCGTTCTGGATACCCTGGCCCAGTGTGGATCTCTCAGTCAGAGGAGAGTTCCGACTGCGACCAGTACCGGTGGACAGGATGCTATTCTGAGGGGTGAAAGGAAAAATATAGGAAAAATGTTAGAAATATAGAAATGTATCAGACTGAGGACAGAGTTAAAAACAGTGGGAAATCTTAACAGTGGTCAGAGGATGGAGAAATGACAATAGAGGGGACCAATTATTAGTCTAAAAGCCTCGAGCAAGCCTCCCGATCAGCACGGACAAGTGACCTTAATTGCCTAACATTAATTAAGTCTTCAATGCACAATCACACAATGACAAGTCCAATTCATTTTCACCTCAGTATTTTTTCACTGTCATTTAAAGGCCCTGCACTCCCACGCAGGTGTTTTCCATTACCCTGCCAGACACATTAGCCATCTGCTCTGACTGAGGTTGGGTGGAGCTATCTGGCAATTACACAATGTCAGCAAAGTCCACTTGCTATATAATAAAAATGATAAAAGTCTAAGTTGTCCCGCCCTAACAGGGTGCGACTGAATTAAGAGGAGAGTGACAGAGATGTCAATCAAAAAAAGTCTTCACACGCCCACATAGTCCTGAGAGGAGGCCTCGTCAGGTAACTTAAAGGAAAACAGCAGTGCAGGTGAACCAGTGAAAAAGGACTTTAGATTTCACATGTCATTCTACACAAGAACTATGAAACAATTTGAAAACTCGAAACACAATAAAATACTTCTTCTGGCATTTGAGTTTGAAGTAATATACTTGTTAAATAACTGTTGGTAGGTGTCGTATGGAAATAGTCAGCTGTTTTAAATTACTTTGTTGGCTGACATGGTTGAGTCGTCATAATAGCGCCTTAGGGGTTTTTAAGTTGTGCCAACTAAGGGTATGACACAGCTGGGTGATACTAAGAAAATGCAAAAAGGCTTTTTCACAGAAGACATTTTGACATGTCACTGTAGGAAAATACATTTGGTGCAATTGTGAAATTGAATCTCAGGGTCCTTTCTATTGTGGATGCTGGCTCATGGTCACACAGTTATGGCTTACTGGGACGTGTGCTGAACTTTGAACATGATGAACACTTTTACTTTCTTACACTATGAAGACCATCATAGTTATACGCCATTTATTTCAATTCGTTTAATTAGTAACTAGCATCCAGTTTCATCTTTGGAACATAGAACAAGAAAAATATATGGCTGACCTTTACCTACACTTAAGAGCAACATTAACCTCTGAATATAAAATAGTCTTAAAATTTCCCAGCAGATGTTTTCTGATCAACCCACATTTGATAGCAAATCAAAAAGTTGTTCATGGTGGTGAACTCCAATTGCAGTGTGTATTTTGTTTGTCTTTGTGGATCTGTGTGTCTGTATCGTATTTGATAATAACAGTGATGATGCACTAAACATTACATTACAGTCATTTAGCAGACGCTTTTATCCAAAGCGACTGACAATAAGTGTATTCAACATTCAACTTTTAATATACTTTTCATAGAAACTTTGAGCGTTGCAAATGTCATGTAAGCAGTGTGGGTGCTTGGTCTCACGGTGGAGGGCGTGGCGCTCTTCTTGCGGTCAGAGGGGACAAGTGGACTGGCCGGCACCTTGGTAGTGGAGCTGCCTGAACCTTTCCTCCCAGAATCGTCTCCTGCAGTCCGGTTGTCTGTTCGATCCCCCCTCTTGGAGTAGGAGGAGCCTACAAAAAACAAAGAATGGGGGTGTATTAGAAAGGCCAACACTTGCTGCGCTCTAGACTGAGACATCTTCCGTCTTATTCCCATCCTCCACGTCTTCTGCTCTGCCACTCATTTTTAATGTTTCTATCATCACTCAGTTCTAAAAGAAATCCGTCTCACCTTTTTTTGTGGCTTTCTTTCAAACTTACTTTTAAAAACTATATTGGGGCTAAACAGGACCTTTTTTTCGTATCAGAACCTTTGAAAGCCTTGAATGTTTTATTCAATTATTTACTACACCTGCTTCACTGTGGCGGAAATAGAGACTATCCCAGCATACACCAAGATTGAAAACATATGATTTAATTTTAAAAGTTTAAAAAGTGGCTTTGTACGATCCGTCCACTTCTCGTCACCCTCTCTATCGCACACCAGCTTCACCTGCTTCCTCTCCCACACACACACCAATCTCACCGTGGTCGGTGGCTCTGCGGTTCTGAGGCTTCTGGTTGGACGACACACTGCGCTGTACCTTGGAGAGGCAAAGTAGACATAAATGTCAGTGTGGTATTCTATATGTCAGAGTGTGTACAAACACATACAGCCGCTGTTATTCTATAGAGCCATTCACACGTGAAAGCCGCAACACTGCTGGTTGCTTTGGTTCACCTGTACCTGTATGTAGGTCAACAATCTAAAACCTAAAAATGAGCCACAAGGAGAAGATTCCCAAAGTGTCTTTGGTAAAAATATGAGGTCAGTGCACTCGTGTCGCTGGCTGGAGTTGGAAGACTTCATTTTGTGTTAGCAGAAGACATTATGTGTTCTCATTGTACCTTATGAGGCGGGGAGGGGGCGTTTATGTTGCTTACATCACATCCTGGCCGGGGCTTGATGCCACTTTCATCCAGCTGAGGGAAAAGGAAAAACATGCATATCTGAACACCAGTATCGTGAGGAGATGGAAAGAGAATGTGGTGTGGATACAACAAACACAAAGGACTAAAAATAGAGCTTAAAAAAAAGGTTGAAAGTGAAAACACTGAAGTGTTTTGAGCATAACTATATATAAATATATATAAAATTCAGAGATGACAGTATATTGTTTATTCTGATGATAAAAGGGAAGCACTATATTTTCTTGTATATGATGAACTCACAAGAGCTGATTAGTTTGACAGTTTCCAGTATAACATCAGTGCAACTGCAGCTAAGAGAGCTCTGACAAACCAATATTGACTGGCATGGTACTATGTGTGTGAGAAAGGAACCATGTACCTCAGAGTTCCTAAAATCCAGTAGCAGGTATGCAGCCATCACATCATTGTACTTCTGGTTCACCAGTGAGTCCTGGATCTCCTCCGCAGAGAATCCCATTGTCAGCATGATGTCTGCACACACAAAAGCAGTTTATAATCAGAATGGTGAACTTTCTGCAGGTCCATAATTCTCCTTAAAATGAATAGCCCTTGTATGTGAGAGGAGAAAAATAACATTTGGACTTAATTGTGCCTGTGCATCTGTAAAGAAAGGAATAAATGTATTATGTTTTACTGCGTTTCTCTTATTACCTGTCCTCCTGGGGTCTTTATAATCTGGCTGGGGTTCGATGTAGGGTTTAAGTTCTTCCTCCTCGTGGCCCACATTCATCCACCGGTCCCTCATTATCTGCTGCTGGGAGGAAGCCAACACGGACAAAGAGATAAAGGGAGAAATGAGATTTCAAATACAACAGAAGGGCAAAAAGCAGAGGAAGGAGGAAAGGTTGAGGAGCGAGAGAGGAGAGGTAAAATAAGAGAGAGCAAGGAGATTAGTACAAAAGAAGTCAGCCCAACATGATTAATTAATTCTACATTAGTCATCCGTTTACTCCACTAATCTAAAAAATGGTTCAGTTTTTTCTAATGGGCATAGCCAGGTGTATTCTATGTTCAATATGCAAGTTAATCTTCCTTAAGAAGTAACCAAAGGGGTGTGAGCTTAACAAACGGGCCCTAAATTGAAGACTAGGCTACACCAATCAGAATAACGGGTTAAAAAATGAAGGACAAATTCTGGAATACTGAACCATATCAACTGTTGGCTGCTGAAATGTAGACAAACTTCAAGGTAGGTGTAAATGAAATGGCCACAGGACTAAATTCCAGCACTAAAGCAAGAGTCTTCTTTCTGTTTTTATACAAGGCTGCCGTAACAGTTAGTAGGTCAAGCAGAGACGGAGAGAGACAAAATTAGAGTATGCTTTTAATCCAAAATGTTAATGGGAATCTGTTACTTAGCAGTAAATAGTTGTATACCTTGTCTTCTTTTTTTCTAATAACTTCCATATAAAACTGGTTACGGTCTAATTACCTTTGTGTGAAACCAAATTTAGTAACTCATAACTCCCAAACTAACACGTATTTACTATGCCTTTAAAAAGGACTTTACACTTCAGCAAGAAACTCACATATAGTTGGTGAAGCAAGTCTCAGTCGGCAGTATAGTACTGCATGTTCTACATAAACATTTAGATTAGCAACTGAAAAATCTGTGGTCTAGCTATTCAGAGATGGACAATTTTTTTCAAATTAAATATAAGAGATTTTAAATCCAGTGATCTACAGATTCTCTTGAATTTAATCTGACACAACTGAAATAAACTTGATAACAAAACTCAGTAAAACTCAATGAAAGCATTTTTAACCCTATCCAACTACAATAGATCCAAGATCACAATGCATTGTGTCTAACCAATGAGGTTGTGAGTTATTATCACACGTGTGTCAACGCAGCGCCGCCTACCTCAAGGCTGCCTCTTTTGGAGGGGTTCAGAATGAGGAACTTTTTGAGCAAGTTCTCACAGTCGGTGGACATGTAGAAAGGAATCCTGTATTTACCACGCAGCACGCGCTCTCTCAGTTCCTGGATATGGACAAGGGCATGAAAAGTCAGCAGGAGAATCTACAAATCCACCTTCAAAACATAAACACAATCCTGTTCCTCTCATCATCGTCGTCGTCACAAAACACTGAGATTCTAAGGGCATCAAACTCCCATTAATGTGCAGACTGCATTTCAGGCTATCCAAATGTCTCCAACGAGTTCCTAAAAATGAGGGTCAATGAAACAGTGTTTAATGATAAAGGAATTGACTCTGTATCTCGTCAAAGCAGCACCTACAAATGATGAATATGTTTTTTAAACAAACCGCATTCACAATAAAAAAAAAAAGTTGGTGGGTATTCAAAAAGTAGTTCTAACACAGTGGTACTATAGTTTGTGTGACATTACCAAAACATTTTAATGATATACTTTTTGGTATTTTGATGATGTTGATAATATATTTTGTCCTATACTGTCATAATATATTTGGTAATTAATTAATTCAACAACATAATGCAGTTGTTAACAAAAGTCAGCAGTCACAAACAATCAACATCACATTACAACATTTGTAATATACCTTTTATCCACACGTGCATTTTAATAGCGTGCCATTGAACTTATTAACCCTCCACTGGAGGGGTCCTTATTATTATAATTGATTGACACACTGAACAATAAATGGTTGTAGTGACAGCTATTAACACTGCTGTAATGTATTTTAAAAGTTTTCTAGGAGCTCACAGTACATTGAATTTGCATAAAAATCTATCTTATTAAAAAACTGATTGCTAGGGCTTTCAAAATGACATTTGAAGTTGCACAATATAGCATTTTTTTGTGCATAAAATTGACACATTTTAAAGAAAGGAATACTTTTCATCATAGCAAGTGAAATCAGAAAACAATGAGGCTCCTTTTGTTAAATAAACAGTCAGACCAGTTATGTAGGTGTTAAACGAAACACACAACAGGAAGTAGTGCAAAGGTATCCTCAATAAGCCTAAATAACAATATTATCAAATTCAAAGTCATATCGCCCACCCAAAATGTGTCTGCACTTCCAGAGTGACTCATGTGGGTACATAGTGAATGCAGAGTGTGATAGGTGATAGGAATAATTGTGAAGACTATAGTTCACAGAAAGCATTAAATCCTCTCCGTTTCAAAGTAACAGGTTTCAGTGCCTGCTTGGTGCATCAAACCACAAAACCACATTTCAAGACAAAGTACTTGGGTTGACATTCAATCACTTTTACACATTCACTCTCTCTTGAGTTCAGTTTCTGCATTCTGTAGGGCGAAAGGAACAGAAACCAGCATGACAAATACTACAACCACCCACAGAATACAGACATCCGCTTATGTAATGCACATGAGCGCACGCACACACAAAAACACTCTCTCCTCTTCCTGACCTTGAGGTTCTGTCCATCGAAGGGCAGCGAGCCGCTGACCAGTGTGTAGAGGATCACCCCCAGGCTCCAGACGTCCACCTCAGGCCCGTCGTACTTCTTTCCCTGGAAGAGCTCTGGGGCGGCGTAGGGTGGAGAGCCGCAGAACGTGTCGAGCTTGTTCCCCAGAGTGAACTCATTACTGAAGCCAAAGTCTGCTATCTTGATGTTCATGTCTGCGTCCAGCAGCAGGTTCTCTGCCTGCAGACAGAGAGCGTGTGGGAGAGAGAGGAAAGAGAAAAACATTATTATGATGTAGAGAGCAGTAGGATGTGGAAGGGAAACGAGAGGAATGACATGGAGAAAAGGAAAGATTATTAATATGCTGGGATTCTTTCTTTTTTTCGGAATGCATGTGCCAGCAAATGACACACAAATACCTTTGATTTTCTGTGTGTGATGTTGTAATGTTATATTTCATTTTTACACATATGGAATCTTTTTTCCCCACTTCTCCACAGTCAGAGCTACATACAGTTAGAAGTTAGCTTGTACAAGAAAGTTTACAAATAGGACGCCCTGTCATGCAGTGTCAGTGTAACAAAGATGTTCTCTGAAATGCAAATTAATTTGAAGATAATAAAAAACTCTGCTGGGTGACAGAGGAGTTTTTTAGAGTAATGGCCTGGGGCCTACAAGAAGCACACAATGGGCAAAGTGAGTTGCCACAATTTATTCCTGAGTTTCTATCCCTAAGCCTAAAGTGAGCCAGTGAGCAATGAGGCTGGGGTTGCCTAGCAACAGTTGTGATCTCCTTTTAACTTGCTCTGAATACATTGCCACTTCTGTGTGTTGGAGTGTGTGTGTGTGTGTGTGTGTGTGTGTGTGTGTGTGTGTGTGTGTGTGTGTGTGTGTGTGTGTGTGTGTGTGTGTGTGAACATTAAATACAAGGCTGAAATCATCTCTAGGCTCTGACCTAAACAATAAATGAACACTCGTTTCTCATTTTTCTTACCAAAATGTAATCATCTATAGCTGCACGTCCAATTGCCCAACAACAAAAACAACAACATCAATGTGCAAGAACCATTAGCATAGTAGACACAGCAGTTTATCTACATGTAAAACTTGATTGCAGCCATGCTGGGTTTTTTCAACTTGATTTTGTAGCAGTAATCATGATAATGTCTTGTCTACAGGTCTGGCTGCTGGCACAATAAGAGGATTTAAAGCTCGGCATAATACTAGAACCCAAAATGACCTGAGAGCCATAAACCTGTGTGTGTGTGTGTGTGTGTGTGTGTGTGTGTGTGTGTGTGTGTGTGTGTGTGTGTGTGTGTGTGTGTGTGTGTGTGTGTGTGTGTGTGTGTGTGTGTGTGTGTTGTGAGTTTCAGTTTTGGCTCCAACTGATGTGCATCAAAGAAGGACAATATATGAAGAGACAGAAGGAGAGGATGGTCCAATAGGAGAATTGCATAGAAGTGATGTATGGGTATGTGTGTTTAAACCTTTGCTAGAGAAGAAGGACATTATATAATCTTTGTGATTAACCTTTAGGTCCAGTGTTCATGGAGGCAGGATTTCATCTCAAAAAGTAAAATCCTATGAACAATAATGTGGACAGCAAGAGAGAGAGAGACAGAGAGAGAGAGAGAGAGAGAGAGAGAGAGAGAGAGAGAGAGACAGAGAGAGAGAGAGAGAGACATGCTTGCTTGGGCTTTGACACTCAATGTAATTCAATGATGTGTGTGTGTTCTCACCTTGAGGTCTCTGTGTACTATACACTTCTGATGGCAATACTGCACCGCTGACACAATCTGGAGAATGACAAAGTGAGTGATGGAGATAGAGTGAATGAAAGGATGACAAAAATGGACGGGTTGAAAATAAATAAAAGACACAGAGCAGTCCATTAGGTTTCATCAGGAAGCAATCATGAGGAAGTACTAGGGATGCAAGATCTAAGTAATTCCCTTGACTGCTTACATTTAATGATCAATATTTAATCATTAAAAACACAATATGCATGTTTGTTGTTTTGCTTTTTTTAAGCTTTATTTTAATAACTGTTATGGGCTCATTTTGTAGCAAAGCCCCAAATTAAATTATATTTTGTCTAACACAAACAAACCTGTCTGAATTTGGCACGGGCTTCTTTCTCCTTCATCCTGCCATGGGCCACCAAGTAATCAAAGACCTCTCCTGGGGGACAAGAGAAAGAGGAGGGGATCCATTTTAGTTTGGGGAACTTGATACTTTTCTCCTTAAAGCCAGAGTATTGGGTCAAGGGGACACTGACATTGACAGTATTCTCCTTTAGATACAAAGTAAGGGCACTTGAATTAAAATACAAATACTTAACAACAATTTACAATGTCAGTATTTTTCAATGCAAAGGGGATAGAGATCGTCAATAACAAATAACCAAAGAAAACTAAACAAATCAAATAAAAACAGGATATTTCTAATATCCATCCTTTGGACAAAGTACTTGCAAAATACTGAACAGCCTGTATATAAAGCTTTTTTTATTTGGTAACCATTTGTTTGGAACATACAGAGTGCCAAGCCTCAGGAGGAATGATTTCACAGTGACACGCACTTACCTCCACTAGCGTACTCCATTACCAGGTACAAAGTCTTCTCTGTCTCTATCACCTCAAAGAGCTTGACTGGAGGTGGAGAGAGAAAGGCAAAGACAGTGGATTGGAGGGGCAGGAGAGTAAAAGTGAAAGGGAAATTAAAGAGATAAGAGAGAGAAAAAGGATTATTATGATTCTGGTCTAATATATGAACTTGAAACACCAAGAGGCCTGGTGCTCAGTGACGAAGCCTCACGTTTCACTGTGACTCACCTATGTTTGGATGATTCAACATCTTCATGATCCTCACCTCCCGGAAGAGCTAGGAGAAAGGAAATCAGATTTAGGTTGGTAGTGCTCGTCAGTGTGAATGTGTGTGTAGTTGTGAGTTACATTCATATTCTAGATGTTGATGTGCAAATTAATTTGAAAATGGATTTTGCATGGATGTGTCGATCAGAGCTGCGTAAAAACGCAACCATTCACCTCCTGTTCGTGTGGTTCAGTTTACTGAAAGGAAAATCCAAACAAACATTTCAAGCGATACCAGTTATAATCCAACATCTGGCACAATTTAGGATTTCAGGGCTCAACAGGCTATGTCCTCAGCTGCTTGCAAACTCTGACGTGATAAGTCAAAGCACTGCGTTCCACTTTAACCAAGTCTAGCTCAACGCAATCTAGTCTCTTTCTGTGGTTAAGGCGTGAAGAGACGCTTTTGACTCATTCCAAATTGATTTCCTTTGACTCAGCAGATAAGGTCATACTAATGACTACAGGCAAATTATCCAGAAGACACACTATAGACAGTGTAAACACTCTTAGAGTAACAGCTCAATGTGTCATATTTAATCTGTTACAAATGTTTGTTCCATTCAAAAGACATCTGCTGTCTGAAAATAATGCAAAACACTTTTTCCCCAAACAGCCTGTTCCAAATCTAAGACCCCCTGCACCACCTGACCTAAGAGGAATTATTCATTTCATTATTTCCTACTTGGAAATTAATAAATATATCGATATTAGGAAATTGCCTAGACATTTAAGGTTGAAATAATGTCCTTTAATCATGTATAGTTCAAGTATTTTGTTTCTTAATGTTGAGGAGTTATTTCTGTATAAAGAAAAAAAAAAGTTAAACTTTTCATAGTTGTTTCAAACACTGAATTATTCACTTTTTGTTGCATTAGAAGTTGTTGTAAGACGTACTCCCCAGGGCCGTACAAAACAACCAAAGCCCCCTTGTTGACTTGTTAAAAATAAACTACTTTAAGGAATTCCCTGCCAATTCTGGTTCTAGTGTACATGGATTCGCATTTCCATCCATCTTAACATTCCATGTGACTGTGTGTGAAAATCAACATTCATCACTGACTTTGTGTGTTTGCCCAGTCAGTGACTCTGCCCTGTCTTTACAATTTCTTGTCATGTGCTCTCTGTGTGTCTGCATTTGCACACAAGTGTGTATTCCTTATGTCTGCAGATGCATAAGTGATTGGTGTGTGTGTGTGTGTGTGCATGTTGAATGTGCGGCATACATGGTTAGAGAGTCTGCGTGTAAGTGGACAGACCCCACCCTGCCACGATCAAAAGAAGTAATTGCAGCTTGTTTCCTGTAATTAAAACTCTCTCTGAAAACTAGACCACTTCAAAAAAGACAGAAAGAGAGAGAGAGAGAAGGGTAAGAAGAGAGACGGACAGAGGGAAAGAGAGAAAAAGAGTAGGAAACGTGGGGCAGGATTGGTGACTTGAAAATGACTTCTAAGAAAAGGGATAAGAAGCACTGAGGTTTGGATTTTGTGCTTGCATGTGTGTGTGTGTGTGTGTGTGTGTGTGTGTGTGTGTGTGTGTGTGTGTGTGTGTGTGTGTGTGTGTGTGTGTGTGTGTGTGTGAGAAAAAAGAGACCCACCTTCTGCAAACTGGAGGAGTTGAGCTGTGTCTTATCAATGATCTTTACAGCCACCTAGAAGCAAAACAACATTTATTATTACCCTTTTTATTCATTAATCACACTTGCTGCAGTGGGTTTGACGCATCTCGCTCACACAAACCTGCACAGTCACAGACTGTGACCACAGCACACATCAAACTGCTTTGTTCTTGGACACATCACATACACAGAATGATAAAAATCTCTCTAAATTATGTGATAAACACACAATCACAGCAGGCAACAGTTGCAAAATAAGGCAATATACAGACAGGGACACACACAGAGCTGAAGCATGGTTTATGCCAATGCCATAATGAGGTCTATAGTTCATAATCCAACAGTGGGCACCAACAAGGGAGACAGAGAGAGAGAGAGAGAGAGAGAGAGAAAGAAGGAGAGAGAAATAAGAAGGAAGGGAAAACAAAAATAGAGAAACAGACAGATGGGAGGGATTCAAAGTCAGAGATGTAGAAAAAAGGGATGAAATGGAAAAAGAGCACAGAGGACGCACAAAGAAAGGCGAGGGAATCAAAGAATTATGTCTTAACATGGACACAAAAAAGGGAGGTCTACTTCTTTCTCCCATATCCATCTTTCACTGTCAACTAACTCCTTTCTTTGACTCTTCTTTCTGGTTGTGCCTGTCTGTCTGACTCTTTCATGCCCTCTGACTCTCCCTTGTTTTCTTTGTGTGCGTCTCTGTGCGAGCAAGTCACATGGAGTGTTATCAGGGTGTCAGGCACAGAGCTGTCACACATTGACAGAGCCCGCCCACCCCTCTCTAGCTCCCTCACACACAGACCAAGAGTGTACTTGACTGGGCCTCAGACAGAGCCCAGCATGGGCTCAATGCAGACACAGCTTTTCCCTTAAAGGGACAGGCCACTATGTTACATCACATCTGGAATTCACAATGAGCCAGAGACATTTAGGCTTCTCTATTCAAGCTGACAATGGCGATATAATCTCCAGGAGCAGATGTACCATCTCCAAAGCCATGTGAGTCCAGGATCAGACCAGACCTACTGTCTGTCACAGCATGAGCCCTCCCCTATCCTCAGAGACCAGGAAGGAAGATTAATGTTTAGTCAAAACATTTACTTGTTTTTCTTCTCTTTTACCATCTTGGCTAATTAAACTCATCTGATGCTTCTTTTCTACTCAAAATAGTTTGTGGTGTTAAATAGACACTGGCTAAAAAGAAGTGAAAACCAGTATCAGGTTTCCTCACCTGCTCCAAATTTGTATTTTTTGTATTGTGATTTTAATTAGTTTTTATTGGCTATCTCCCATTGGGTTTCTGTCAAGGAAACTAGTCTGATGCCAACAACCGAGATTGACACCACGACACAACTCTGTTTCACTTTGTTTTAGGTTGAACAGTCAGAGCAGTTCAGAGTAAGATTTACTTACTTTTCTAGACAAAGGCTTATGGTTCCTATATTAATATTACTTGAATAGGCTTTCTTAGCATGGCAGGTTGTTATTGAACAAGCCAGTCTCTAGTTAAAAAGAGTCAATAGTAAGGCATTTCTCCAAAATGTAACCAAAGTGGCTTAAAATAAAAGTCTAAAGTTCAGAAAGTCAGGGCAACTCCGTACCAAAACCCCCAAAAACCAAACCATAGGACAGATTAAATCTATCCAGCGTGTGTGTGTATGTATGTGTGCATTCCTACCTCTTTTCCGGTGAGGACGTGTCGTGCCAGTTTGACCTTGGCGAAGTTGCCTTTGCCGATGGTTTTTAGCAACCGATAGTTACCAATGTGCGGCTGGTCATCTGATGTGGTCGTGGCAACGGAGTTCCGACATCGCGGCATGCTGGAGCGACCAGATGACTTGGTCTCCTGAGAAGAGAGAAGTCAGTATGTGAGCATAAGAGGACATGTTGACTTGAAGGCAGAAAGTACTGGAAAGTGACAGTATAATGTGCCGGCGCCAAAGTGAAGGAAAGGTTTTCCATTCCGAAGTGCCCTCAGCTGTCCTGAACACTACGTCAAAACCTCATCTGCCCTTACAAGCTTTGAATGTACTGTGATTAAATGTCCCACCAATACAGAGCCTTTGATTTCATGTTCATTTATGTTAAGTGTCACACAGACGGGCCCATTTCTACATTTCAGCAGTAGAGAGAAGTTTATCTCTTAGTATAGCCGAGTTTCATTCACTTAAGTGGTACAACTTAACCCAAAAAAAACCCCAAAATGCTTCAAAAGAAAATGAGGTTGGGTAACTCTATACCCGCCTAATCAACATGGCCACTTAGAAAGAAAACAAAGCCTTTAAAGTAACAGACAATATCTCATAAAAAATAAAAAATAAATGTTTTTAACATCAAATGTGATGGCAATTAATCTTGAAAGCATTAAGGTCTAGGGTTGGGTTTCGTTAGGATTGTATTAATACTTCTACTCTTATACTCAAACTCCGTATCGGTTCGGTTCTTTATCAGCAGTCTTATTGGTTCTTTTTTCATATTACCAATTTCTTACAAATTTTTTATATATTACTTAAAAAATTATATATTCAGAACAGGATTAGATTGCATTCATATTTTAAATATAACTTAATGCTTTCAGGAGCAGCAACAGTAATGTTCACAAGTGCACTATATAAACTTAATGTCTCACTAAGAACCTCTATCCATCTATCTTAGAAATATTTAAGGAGAAGGACATCCATCACTACCAGTCTTCCTGGAGGTACCGCAGGTAGAAGGAGGAGGGGCTGCAGCACGATCATAAATTAAAACAAAACTTCAAAAAGTATCTATGAATGAACCGGTAACTGTAGAGCTTATCAATACTACAGTATTTGATAATAAAGACCTGAAGCCCGTTTATTAGCAGGTTTTGGTACCCATCCCTCTTCAAGTAAGCCCTTACTATGATATGATGACACAAGACTTTTGGACACAGTATGCAAGTTAAAAACGTATTCATACCCAATATAAAACAAGTAGAACAGAACTATTCCCATTGCCATACTTTTCAATTTAAAAAAAAAAAGACGACATTTTAATTCCTAAAAGCAATTTTTTTCATTAATAACTAAAGTGTCTGAGTAGAAGTAGCCAAAATGTCCCTGCTGCGGGACTAGTAGAGAATTATCTTATCTTAAATATCTTTAATTCTTTTTATGGGTTAAAAAAAAGTCAGCATAGAGTTGGTCGATAAAGCTAAAGCTTGGAGGGTGTTACAAGATCTGCATTATAATCTTGGAGCAAGATTAAGATAGAGACTTGGAATGGACAGCCAATATAGATCAGGGTGACTTAAACAGCAAAATAAAAACAGAATTGGGTTGGACTTGGTTAAAGAAAAGAAAGGTAAATTATCTTTATTACTCAATGTTTTGCAAAAAAAACCCGTTCATACCAATCAAAAGCTATTTTGCTAAACAGGTCCACTGCTTTATACACAGAGAGCTGTGAATAACTATTGGCTAAAATAAGAAAAACAACAATTTAAGCAAAGTCGCATAAAAAGCTGCAATTTTCCTACATATTGTGTGTCATAAAACATGTAGTTTAAACTCGGACTACCACTTATGCTGATGGGTTGTATTTACTCCACAGTTACTCAAATTTCAAAGTAACCATCAAATTTGTCACTTAATCTCTTAATATTTGGGTATGAGCACATGTCAGTAAGAGCCAATACCCAAACACTGAAAAAGTTTGATAAAACTGATTCTCTTTTGTAGAGTCAAGTTAAGGTGCTTGGACTCTGAGCTGAGCGTTGCTTTTCCTATCGTTATTGTTTTACTGTGGGTAATGTTTTACACTGCAGTCAGTCATGGCACAATATTCATCACTTGGTTAGATAGTTAGATAGACATACTGGGCATGAAACGTATCAAGGCATGAAGTAATATTGTTCCCCCAGTTCATTCACCGTATCGGTGTGACTTTACTTTGAGCCACCAAGGCCAGAAGTTATTTTAATAATCTCTTTATATGGTAGTAAGGAGTAAAATTGCTTCAGTTCATCTTACAGCAGACAGTAGGTCTTTCGAGTTACACACACACACACACACACACACACACACACACACACACACACACACACACACACACACACACACACACACACACACACACACACACACACACACACACACACACACACACACACACACACACACACACACACACACACACACACACACACACACACACACACACACACACACAAAAAACAAAACCTTGCTGTGCTGGCAAGTTTCGCATGGTTGGCATCTGCGATTGGGTTTCAACTCCAGGAAAGGGTCACACCAATTGTGCGTTTGAGTGTGTGTGTGTGATCTGAGCGGACAGGTGACGGGGATCAGGGTCAGAGGAGAGGACGACTGGCTCCAGGGTGACGAGACGCAAACACACACGGGCTGTGACACACGCGCACAGATACAAGAATACACACTGGTGCTGGTACACAGACGTGCACACAGCAGCATAAATCACCAACACCTCTCGGAGATCTGACACCAATGAGAGAGACGGTCCAGGGAAATTCACACTGTTGGTGCGGAGCGAAGGCGTTCGCACAAATCATCTCTTTGTCTTGTTCTCATTTTATTTACCTAATTATCACATTCTAGCTTGAACAAATTACAGGCTCTCACTATGTCCCAAATAACCGAAAAACCACTTTTTTTGTCAGCATCTTCCTCCCTCCAGTAACATTTCTTGGGCCATGGGAAGAAAGGATACCGTGATTACTTCATTGTGTTTGAGCGTTTCTTGCTCCAGATGGTATGATCTAACGTCTGTGTCCCAAACTCACCCCCCCTCCCACATACTCATGCTGACAGTGCAGGCTTGCATAAAGTGTAATAGGCCAGATTAAGCTTTAACAAAAGCGGAGGGAACTGGGATTAAATACAAATGACAGTAACATTAAACCCCGAGGACAGGGGAAGGTCCTTATGTGGCCCTGTGGGAGGGACAAATAAACCTTTTCTATTTTTGAATCTTGTGGGAGAGGGGGGAGAGAAACAATATGTCAGATGTGGACACTATTCAAGACAATCAGACCCAATCTGACCATTCAAAGCATCCAGATTAGTCATCACAGACATGCGAGGTAATTCTTGGAGGTGATAAGACATATTTTGCTTGTTTTGATGGAACTGAAAAGGTGTGGGAGAAGATATGCAAGTAATACAATTTACATATGAAAAGCCCAAAGACAAAAGTTAAATATAAGTATTTTTTTTTTAAAAGTATATAAATATATATAGTATGCTGAGAGAATGTGACAGTAAGATTGCAAAGGTTGACTTAAAACAGATTTTTTCAAGGAGAGTGAATGTTTTTGCAAGGCACTGTGCAGCTGTGCTGTGGTATTTTTAAATTTGCATAATTGTATATAGGACAGACTCTAAGGTGCTAAGGTATCGTTCTTACTCCTATTGGAAGTGTTAGGGGTAGTAATGCTAGTGAACTTCTGTAATAAATGGGACAAGTGAATATATGAAAGTAACTTCCTTCTTTGGTATTACATACACTTAAGTAACCAGGTTACTGTCGTCTTTTTTGTTGCAGTAACAGGATTTCTTAAACCTTTGTAAATCACACACCATTAAGTTTCTGTAATTGCGGTAGAAGATTAGAGAAACCCAATTTTTCCAGCTAGATTTCTCTTGGAGGAAGTTGATTTCTTGGCCATGCATACACCTAACCAGGTTTGTAATCAACGTTAAACATGTACATATGTGCATGACAAAGACTTGTAACAGGGGAAAAGTCTTGTGGATAAAAGTAAAGTTAATTACATGTAGCTATGCGACCTCATTTTCAAAATCTTTTAAGTTGTAGACGCACTAAAATAGAAGCTGAAGAAAGGTAGCCTCCAAAAGTGTAAATCAGTGGGTTTCCCCTGCTGGGCGAATGATTTGTGAAATTCGGAGACATCTGTGTTGAAAGGTTACTTCCTACTATGCGTGTAAACACATCTGGCTTCCTGTAAAACCTGATTTCTCAGAGTAAACTGGTTTATAGAGTGCTGACTGACAGGTAAAGCTGTCAATGGCAATGCTGACTAGGACAACATGTAAAGGCCTAACAAAACCAAGAATCATCCAAAGGACTTCTCTAGCTCTCCAACACTCTTGACACAATCTTAGAACACATTAGAAAAGGGAATTTACAGAAAAACGTACCCATAACAAAAACAGAAAGCGCGATAAAACATTAAAGAATGTTTGCCAAATAATTACATTTTTCTACATTTTAAAGTTAAATGCATTGATCTGGTGCACTTTATGAGCAACATTTTAAAGGCTATGAAGAAGAACATGTGCTCTTGTAAAAAAAAAAATAATGAAGCTCCCTATCTAACAGTGGTGAATTTTGAGGTACTTTTACTTGAGTATTTCCATTTTATGTAACGTTGTATTTCCAGTCCCCGACATCACAGGGAGATATTAGGCTTTTAACTTTACTACATTTATTTTACAACATAGCTACTAGTAATGCAACTTTGCTGATTCAGATTTTAAATACAAAATATAAATGAACTAAACTACGGTGTATTATTAAGCTGTATATAGCCTTAATAATAATAAAGTAGTTAAAATCAGCTCCACCTTTACCAGTTGCAACATTTAATTGAGGAACACATAATACATAGATGATTATAATCTAATAACAAAGGCCGTAAATGGATCATTAGTATGTATCAAGACACCCTACAGTGTTACTGTACTACAACTGACATGAAGGTCAGCAGACAGAGACACACTGTCAGTCTTCGGTTAACTAGTGCTTTAATGGATCATCTACTCGTCCAACCACTCAGCAGGCCAAACTTTCATTTAGTAGTGTACTGGGATCATTGTACAAAGTTAAGCGTGTCGAAATAAATCCAAGCGTTTCCTCCGAGTTCTTTCCTTCTTCCATAGTCTTCAACTCTTTGGTCTCCCTTCTCTCCTATCCTCTTTCATGTCAGACTATTTTTGTCTTCTGATTCTTCCTTCATTTTTGGGCAGCTGCAGGCAAGGCAGAACCCCCCCCCCCCTCCCCCAACTCACACACTGCATATCCAGCTCTCCTCTCCCCCCTCAGTTATAATTATAGATGTGTTGGAGGACAATAAGTGACATCATTGTTTTGTTCTCACATTACTCTCTGATGCCGTGTGAGAGTATTAACTTTAAAACGGCAGAGTGTATCAAGAATTTATGAATTTACGATTCCAGTTTAGTCCAAAGGAACTTTGACATTTAGGCTGTGAAGTTTCAGTTAAATACAGAGTTGAACGTGTACTCGCTGAAACGCAGGGGTTGTTAATGACATTCATGACAGATGGAAGGGACCTCTTGCGGAAGGAGTAGAGGTAGTACATTGGAAAATACAAAGCCCAAAGATACATACAAGTACACAATCACATGACATTGTTGATCGGGGCCAGAAAGTAAAAAGTTTGTCTGGCCAGCATGTGTACTCAATAGATGAATCCAGGTTGTAGGCTGAAGTAGACAAGCTGCTATATGTGCAGTTGCACCTCAATTAGAAACCTGCCAATAAAACTAATATGTGTTTAAGGATTTAAATTTTGAAGCACCAATTTATCTGTCCAGGACATACTGATGAGATGGTTATATGTTTAGTAAAATAGTCATCATATGCCATAAAAATAAAAGGTTATAATCTACAAAACGTTCCTGGCCAACACACAAATGTTTCGTAAGGATGGTTATTATAAATTATATTAAAGAAGTTTCGGCCCTATCACTATTATTTTTTTAACCTTGAAAACTGATTACAAAAACATGACAAGAAACAATTTGATTTGATTCTAATTTTACAGTTTAGTGGATTGACTTTTAACAAACATTTTCAGCTCAGATGTTTTTGAAACGGATTTATTTTCCACTCTAATGCCAGATTTGTTTTCATTCAACCGGAGAGTTCACTGGCTACCGTGTAAAGCCTGTCAAATTGAGGGCAGACTTTATAGTTATTTGCCTTCCCGTGTGGACAAACCATTAGTATAGTGTTTATATCCGGCCCAAAAATTCAGACCCCTCAGACACACACACACACACACACACACACACACACACACACACACACACACACACACACACACACACACACACACACACACACACACACACACACACACACACACACACACACACACACACACACACACACACACACACACACACACACACACACAGAAAATTAACTGACAAGATGTTAACAGCTGAGAACCATTTACTGCCACACTGCAAACACAAGCATGTGCATATGACCACACACACAAAGCCGTGATGTTAATCCAAGCCAGTACTCGTTGTGTTTTGACTCTAGGCCTCATTATCACTGACCTTTACTAATCGGAGTTCTGGGAGGAAGCCACTCAGATACAACCAGATGGAATTTTACACAGTACGGTTCAGAAAGTGACCTTAAAGTAGAGCTGCAGCGTGTGCATTGCACTACTACCAAGAGACGGCTCGACTCAAATGCAAGATAGGCAAACATAGGCAAAAAAAAGTCGCCAACAGTATCGATGCAAAGTTGGGGTAATAAAAGGAGAGAGGAGCCTAAAAACACACAGAACATTAATATAGCAAATCAGGCTACGCTGAAACAACTAAACACTATTTACGACATTGCAAAGAGCACAATGCTCCCTTCAGTTCTGCTCAAGATCAGATTGATCAATTATCAACTATAATCAGCCTTCCAGACTATTACTCTCCCCGTTTCTCACCCTACTGAATAGGTCCCCTCACCTTCCATGACCATATTCTGCATTGACAATTAAAAATCACTAGAGATGCACCCATTGCATTTTTCTTTGGAGATTCCAAATTCACTTTTATTGGGTAGAGCTTGAATGCCTCACAATGCAGGCTAAATTGATGTTAGCTGTAAGCTGCTTGCCAGGCAGACGAGCCGGTCAATCTGAACGCGTCATATCAAGTTAGTTGTTCCAAATGTTTTAGGGCTGCTCCTCCATGACTTATTTTGGGCTTGAGCTTCCACTCCGACGACATGTTGTCCGTTTTGCTGTGACATTACCGTCTGCGCCGCTGTGTGCCGTCATACAACTATTATGTGGCACGAGTGTAACTGTGACTGGCTAAATATCATAAATATGAGACTGCTCAACATGGCCGATCATCTGAAAAACGTCTGGTTTTGATTGGCTGCTGATCAATCTATAAAAGCAATCATTGTTGATTTTGTTTCACTTTGTTAGAGAAGCTGTGGCACTTATTTCAAATGGGGAAAAAGGGAGAAGAAAAAAACTAATTTGCATTGTGTAAAATATGTCAAACCATTTGTGCTTCCAGTTCATAAAATATGGGGTATGATTACACAAAAACCCAATACTACTCCAATTACACATATTTAAAACATGGTGACTTTGCTGCCAACCATCAAACTGATGTCTCATAGGCATTATTATGAGCTGTTATGCGTATCATTTTTTTTTTAATACCACATCGCAACCTGCTGTTAACAACTAAACGGAATCACACTGTCCCCTCTCATTGCAAATAATTAACTACAAATTAATTACTCCATCCCTTATTGTCTAAAGACAACTTAAGTTTTTCTACTGTAGGCTCAGGGGAAGGGCTCAACAGAACACTGAAGACAGCATGCATTGTACCTTGACGGACAGATATAACCTTGGGGTAAAACCATATCAAACTTAATTCAATTTAGGAGTAACAAGCTGCAAACCCATTTATAAAGGTTAAACTAGAGGTGTTATCACTTGCAATCTATCAAGAGACTATTTACACCAATTTTATATTACATTTTTATGTCCAAAGTATTCCCCAAGAAGGGAGGGCCATCTGAAGGGATGGGCTGTGCCAAAACTTATTTAAAATGTTATTGTGCCAAATAAAGATGGTGGTTATTATCAAATAATATGATAACTGAAAAAAACAATGTTATGTTTTGTATACAACGCTATTATAGAATTTCTTCAGATCTTTTTTACACGGAAACGTGGTCATAATTGTTAGGACAGCCAAACCCAGAGCTCATTAAAAAACCTGTTGTAGTGTGAGCTACATGAAAGCTGACTATCCAGCCTATAGACGGCCTTCATATGAATAATCTGACATGTCATGAGCTGGGGAATGTGTTATCTATAATGAACCCCCTGCTGTGATTTGCAGGAGAGATGTAGTGCAGTTGATGAGAGCATGATTCTCGTTGATCACACTTCTCAATACATTTTGTTAATGAATTCATTCCGTCAAACTGTCTTAACTTGATAGAAAGGGCAATACTGCCAAAAAAAATTATAATTTCTTCAGCTTTTACTTTTCTGCCACATAAAACTCTTTTAAAAAAATTTGAAGAGAGAAATTAATGGATCTATTTAAAAAAAAAAAAAAAAAAAAAAACATATATTCAATCATCAAAATCAACTGAATCCAATATTTAAAAGATGACATTTCCATGTCTACAAACAAATGCTATATGTGGAAGAAACAAACCGAGAACAAAACAGGGTAATTATTGGATGCAGAACACACAACCACATACAAAAGCTGCTGCATTATACTGAAATTTGTAGGTGGGAGTGCGCGCACACGCACACACACACACACACACACACACACACACGATGGCTGTGTTGCCATGGAGATTTGTCGCTTGCTGAATCCTGCCCTCTATCTCTATGTTTGTTAGTATCGTTTGCATCCTTCTTACATTTTCTATTGATCCCTTCTTCCTCCCCGCCAACCTTTTTTTTCCCTACCCTGCATTTATCTTTTTGTTTCTATTTATATTCCTCTTTAATGGCAAGATGGGATCCAGAAAAAAACCAACAACAACGAGTTTGTTGTGGCATATCTGACAATGGTCAAAAAACATCTAACTTAACACAGAAGATCTCTTCTTAATCACCACGTTTTGATGCTGTATAGTAGCTCTCACTTATAAACACAGATTGCGGCTGCGACTAGAGCTGCTAACAGGAACTACCAGCTAATTACAAGGAAACACCAACAGGGAATAACTTTGGGAGGACTCATGTGAAACAAGCACTCTCATGAATAGGGATATTAAAAGGACACAAGTTAAAAGCTGCCAAATGCCACCTGTCTGAACTTGTTATGGAAAGGCAGATAAACATGACCAGGGTGTATCGTCATCCAGAGTTTTGCATAATTATATTTTTAGCAAAGGATGGAAAGAAAATAACAAATGCGGCACTTTTTTCCCCCACTACAGTCACACACACATACAGGACATAAAAGGAAACTCTGAATACATGTGCTGCCTCAGGTCAGCAGGAAACTAATGTGACATTTTTGGGGGAAATCTTATTGCATCGAGTCTAGAGTTTATTGTCTTATATGTCAAACCTTTTCCTGCACTATTTAACATTTTTATATTTTGGTATGAGTAGCCCTGCTTAGCTTCTTTCAGCCCCAAGATCCTTTTTTTTGTTTGTTTAATTGTGTGACATATATGCACTTAGGATGAAGATTTCCCAAAGGAAGAGGCTGTCATTGGACCCCTTATAGCTTTGAAGCATGGCGAAAAATACAATCTGTGACTCATACTAGTATATATCTTTTGGATACAAAGCAGAACATTATTTCATTTTGCCTGTGTTATGAAAATAAACGATAACTCGTGTAACTTCTGTAGAAGGATTTTCACAGTTAAAGATTTTTCAACATTAAATATTAAACCAAAGGCCTAAGACCAAAGACCCAGTTTATCCCCAACTGCAACACAGCTTGTCAACCAGTAACTATAGACTTAAAACTAAACAGCTTTTCAGTTTTAGCGCTGATGTGTGCTTTCAGCTCTACTGGCTCAAGTCTCACTGCAGTGCAAGACTAAAAAAAAACATGTAACAATAGTGATCCACACAATGATTCCAACCACAATTTAATAAATGTTTTACTTTCATGCTCCTTTGTCGCCTCTTGTAAAACTCTGCCATATCTGATATAAAGTATAGCTTATAATTGTATAATAGCTATAGAAGCGCTTAGCACACACATGAGGCTTAGTATATTTGTGAGAGGCCCCTTACTTTAGCAAGGTGGTGTCACGCTGAGTCTCAGTTTGCTGTGAATGTAGTGTCGTGTGTGTGTGTGTTCTCTTGAACTGGATTACCCTAACCTCCTAGGTATGTGTATATTTGTGTGTGTGTGTGTGTGTGTGTGTGTGTGTGTGTGTGTGTGTGTGTGTGTGTGTGTGTGTGTGTGTGTGTGTGTGTGTGTGTGTGTGTGTGTCAAATCAATTCAGAGCTCTTGTTTGCTCTGTTGCCGTCACAGTTGGGACACGCTGCACAGCACTTCCTCGCATGCCCTCGTTCTGCTGCTATGCAACTGTGTGTGAGTGAGTGTGAGCAGTGCATGTGAGCCACCAGAGTAAACAGGTCTGTGTAGCTTTCACAGGGTGGCTGATTTGAAAAGCTGATGAATACATGTATAGATAGAAGGGGGAGACCGGGTTTCGCACAGTGTATTATAGCAGGTTTGGGCCACTTTGCCTGGAAAAAAGACCACTGACTATAAAAAAAAAAAAAAGACACAGAAACAAAAAGGTGCTATTCCATACAGTCAATGCCATATTTTGGCTGTGTGAGTACGACTATTGTTAAGGCAGTCATCGACCAATAAGTGGCTTATCACCTCGGCTAAACAATTTCATGTGGAAACCCTGGAACAGTTGTTTTCAGAGTGCCACCGTTATGAGCAAAAGTTAAAAGATGCCTGATGTTTTATATGATTACAAATCCCAATTTAAGGACAGATTTAATTAATCAACTGGGTTCAAAAAGCAAATCTGTAATTTCTTTTGGGTGTACACTCCATTTATCAAAGATAGGGAATTAATAGCCTGATCACGACGTCTTGCTTATTACGAGTTCCCACTATTTGATGTGAACACCATCTAACCCACTTTCCCCATTCTGACTGGATTTCTGAATCAGTGTGACTAAGCAGAGATCAGAACGTTTCCTCCAAAGGACGCAGCTTATCCTGCCGGACACGGGTGGTAAAAGGACACATTAAAGCCACAGAATCAAGTTGTTCAACCGTTGGGGCTACTAAAAACATTCAAAACTAGTCAAAGACCGTTAAGCAGGGGAATAAAGTGTACGTGTAAGTAGCATCACATCAAACACCTCTGACACGGCCTGCCTTAGCTCTGGGAAACATGTTTTGGATAACAAACAGCATTACTACCACTTGGAAGCAGCATTGAGTGAACAAACAATGGAGGCTTAAATGTTTGCCAGCAAAATAAAAAGCTCATCTTAGAAATCTACTTTGATTTTAGACCAACATATAATTGCTAAAACAGCAGTCTGTAGTTTTATCTTTATTCCTGCGTACTTTGTTCCCTCTATATGATGATCAGAAGGCAACAAATGCACATGGGTTGAACTAACGAATCTTTGACAATTAAAGGCGTTCTCTCAATTAATAATTAACCTTCAAAGGAAATCAAAACACACATTTGATCACAGGAAGAAATGACATCAGACTGACATCAGATGACTAAAGAAATCCACACACCTTCAACAGAATGACGTCAAACCCTTCAAATCGCAGGTCTACAGTTAGCTGCCACACCTACCGCTCGGCTCGACTGGAAAGGCCTGTTTTACCCTGCTCCCTTACACACACACACACACACACACACACACACACACACACACACACACACACACACACACACACACACACACACACACACACACACACACACACACACACACACACACACACACACACACACACACACACACACACACACACACACACACACACACCACTGCATTGTTGGTTAAACACCTAGGTAGCACCTGCTTGTCCTATATTTAAGTGTCTACCGGAACTCTGGGTATAAGGAGGTATAGGCTCACAAAACTCATTAAATCAACACGTAATTCCGATCCAATTAACAACGGACTGCATGTGTCTGTAGAGGAAAAAAATGAGGGACTGCTAGTGTGTGTGTGTGTCTGTGCCAGCAAAGAAAATGTGAAAATGATCGAGTGTATGATCCAGTGTGTGTGTGTGTGTGTGTGTGTGTGTGTGTGTGTGTGTGTGTGTGTGTGTGTGTGTGTGTGTGTGTGTGTGTGTGTGTGTGTGTGTGTGTGTGCAGGTTCTCTGTTGCTAGGGCCCTGGCTAGCTTTGTCTTTCTGTTCATCTGCCTAGTGACTGGTCTGGTAAGGAGAGAGGCATAATTTATGGTTTCCTGGGCGTAACAGCAACTCTATGTGTGTATGTGTATGTGTATGTGTGTGTGTTTGCTATAGATTGCTTAAAAGATGATTCATTCAAGGGGAGCAGGAATTTGGAAAGGCAAAAAGGTGAACACCGGAATATCAAAACACATCCTCTCCAGCATAGCTGTGTCAATACTCTCACACATACAGCGTTTCTCTCGCTCTCATCTATATTAAATTTCCAGCTCAACAGCTTTCACACTCCCAAGGTGTCAGGTGAAATACAGCAAACTGTGCTCAGCCACACTCATATTTCCAATACTAGGTCTGCTTTGTCTTTTGTTGCCGTGGTGCTTGATGGCATTTTGAACCTCCAACTGTCACCATTTCAGTCATGGTGCAGGTTACAAAGGTCAAACTGGAATAGACTGGAAACTAGGGCAGAGGAATGACAAGTTTGGACTTTGGTAAATAATCATATGGATACCACCACTGAAATCTCTCATGGCTAACAATCTAATTTTCAATCCATGAATGGGGAAAATGCAACAAAACATTGAAAAAGAATCTCCAGTCCCTTTACTTTCATTCAACAGAGGGAAATCACAACTTAACAGCCACTGTCACACTCCAGTGTTGTCAAATATATTGAAGTATCAATACATATCAATACTGAGGCAGTGTAGCAAAAGACAGCTAGGAAACAATGGATGTGAACAACGCACAATTTAAAAATACGGCTTTGCAATTATTTTAAAAAGGAAGAAAAATCGTAAACAGAGTACGATTGTTCGAACTGTAGAATACACACATGTTCTGGGGAAAAACGCTGAATGTAATAACTTGTTTGTTTGAAAGATAACTGTACATGACACCTTTAAGTTCCGGGGTTTTAATTTTAGGCGTTAAAATTAAAATATTCAGGCTTTTGCATTGAACTCTACCAAGTGTTTGTTTGAAATGATGATCAGAAGATTCTCCTTATCCATGACCTACAATATAACGTCCAACAAGAATCCCACAGATCCCATTCCCACTTTTCCTGCTTGATAAAGTACGGTACAAACAGGTCAATGTTCAGTGACAGGAAGTATACACTTGTAGGCAGAATCACATGACAGGATACATTAATTTGGTTGAAAATAAAGACTGCACGCTCAGCCATCCTGGAAAGGTAACTCAAAAAAAAAGGCTTAAGCTGGCTTTCTTACTGTTTTCTAAGTTCTTGAAGTAACTTTTTCCGGCCTTTACTATAAGGAAACAGCTTTGGTATAAACCAGGTAGGCAAGGCCCGCCTTTAATGTCTTCATATGGGCCATCTTGTGATTTGGACTTTATTTCCTTGTACCTTGTTTTTATTTCCTTTTGGATGGAGGCCCTTGTACAAATAAACCTTGGATACGCCTAATGAAACAATTACGATCAAGTCATGAGTTTATCGTCTCTTCTACAAAGAGGTTACATCGCTTGGACAATTGAATGGTTCAAATGCATCACACTTCCATGTGGGGAGGATCCAGCTTGCTCGGCTGGTGTGGAACTACCCAAACAATGAAATGGAGGATGAAGTAACAATTGGAGAGGCAGACCAGTATTTCTGGCTGCATTAGTCTGTCTTTTCAGAAGACGTGGCTCAATGAATAGAGAGGGAACATTGTAAAACAGGAAATCAGACAATCGACTGATCATGTCTGGGGAAGTGGACAAAAAGCACAAAGCTACAGCAAACATGTGAACCCAAGTTAGGCAAGTTTTGGACTAATTAACTGCACTTTCAATCTCAGTTTCTGAGACATGATACATTCTGCTTCGTCATTTTTAAAACCTTACATTAAAAAAACCTGCTCTATCCTTGTATTGCGTACAAATTCATGGTATTCAAGTTGAACTGGTGTCACACTGATAATGAGTGTCATATCCAAATAAGTTCCTCAAACTAACAGCCAGTACCTAACCTTGTGTAGCAACAACAAAGTCACTCAACATATCTGCCATTTCACACCGTCAGAAAGATTTCAAAAGTCACTTCACTTCATTTGACAGCTCTCTTATGATATGGGCCCAACGGCTGTTTTTGATGACAGGATGGTAGTCAGACGAGGTCAGTAACTTTTACACCACAAACGTCCAGCAGACTTTAATGAGCATTAACAGCTTAGTTTGCCGGTCATGTGTAAAAAGGCAATTTTGATGTCAAATATTAAAACAAACAGCATTTTGATTCCAGTCAAGCAGTCTTTTTGCAGATACAAGGTGAGGATATTTAGAGAAAATGTGCTCTACCTGGCACCATTTTGACTAATCAGATCAAAATGTACTGACAGGAAGAGTCATGTCAACACTCAACCCGTCTTCATGTCTGGTGCCATTTTGTCTTGTATCTTGAGACCTGACACCAAAGGCTTTCTATACATGGCATTTAAAACAGACCGTGTTTGTGCGGGAGTAGCCATCGGTGACCCTTTGCCCACAAACCCAGTTAAGGCCTTCCCATGGCCCCAAAAAGTTTTTCGAACACCCCTAAATCCTCACTAGGAGCTGTAAGTGGAGCAGGGGTGCATTCAAAACAACAATAGCATTACAGAAAAACAACACAGGAGGCTGTATAGGTATGGACACATCGCTGAAAGCTACACAAACAAGGCATAGCAGGAAGTCTGGTTTGAAGGTTATTTATTACCAACATACTGAACATGTGTTTTTTACTCTTTCAAGCCTGAGTGTACAACTGGGCAAAGTTTTCACAGCAGCAGTGTTTGGACCGCCCATGAATTCAAAGAGGAAGTTTGCCAGTATTGAAGGTTAATACTTGTGTGTTTGTACAAGTGTGTGTTATACCAATATGTTCAAAACACACCAAACTTCATCTATGACATCAGCCTTAAAATTCCCACTGGATATGAAGAGGACCAGTGTGTGTAGATCAGGCCGCTACAGTCTAAGACTTCTATAGCTAACTGTATTGTTTCTGACCTCTGTTCCAGTAAGGGTGTAGCCATGTAAGAATATGTATGCGTTATTTGCCCGCACCTATCTAGCAACCTAGCTGTCGATCTGCTTTCCTGCACACTGTAATGGAGGCAGTGATCCATTGAGTGAGACAAGCCGGCACACACGCCGACAGGCAGTGAGATCATGGTATCAACAGACAACTTCTGTCAGCATTTTACTTGCACCAGAAGCCAAGACAGACAGAGTCTTTGAACCTTTGAGTCTCCAACACCAAGAAGTTTTCCTATTGGCTGGTAAAAGCAGATCTACAGGGTGGCTGGCTGTGCAGCTGCAGTAAACACACCTGGGCTGTTTCAGGTAGTTAACTGTTTGACAGAGGGTGGAGTTCTACGAACAGATTGAAAAAAAAAAAAAAAAAAAAAAAAAAAAGACAATTTAATAACGATCACCTTATTTATGATGTCATATTGCTTTAAAAGCCATGGTCAGTTCTATTAATAAATGTTTTAACCAAATGTCTTATGTTAGGTCATTTGCTTTTGCTTTATTTATGTTGCTAAAGCCATCAAGGCTACCGATCAACTGCTAAAACGATGCATCACACCAACCGCACCGCCGCCACAAACATATAGCTACAGATACTCAAGCAACACAAATATAGAAATGGGTTAGCTAAACACCCACTGGCTTCTCTGTCAACATGTATACACACAAATGTTTCCATCCAACACTTAGATGTCATTTTTCATCACATGATGCTTCTGAACAGCTGTCCAAGTAAAGCAAGTAATTGTCTGTATCGGAAGCTGTAAGGGTTTTCATGTGAGTTTCATTCATCATTACAATGAATCTTCAGATAAAACTGTCAACGAGTTTAAGACAGATGCTGTCTTGGAAGCAAGGGCTTTATTCCAGCCTTCTAATAATGATTTACAGATCCCAGCCAAGTGGTTTCTTTGTCTTTTAAACTTTTGAGCACACCACCAGTCAGTGTGCGAGTGTTTCTCACTTCAACTAAATGGAAAACAAGAAACGTGCATACTTTCTGAATCTCCAGCTGTCAAAATGCTTTGCAATTTTAATACATGCATTTATGTAATAGTATAGTGTGTCAAGAAGCCCCCTGGCATGTTGATAAGGGTCAGTTGATTTAGGTCAAAATACGCTGTATTGTTATGGGTGCCGTACAGGGGGTGATTGGAGGAAATTAAATCAATTAATATTATAATTTAACATCTGGGAGTGAATTTTAAGAAGATCTCTCAATTTAAATCTACATCTGTTCCAGAAGTGCGCTGGACCCCTTATTGTACAATTTCTTAACCAATCAAAGAATGATCCGTCTTGTTTCTTACAAGATTGCATAAGCATTGAAACTTTGAAAGACACAAAGGCTTATTACTCACCACAACAACAACAACAACAACAACAACCAGCAAGTAAAGCTTTATAAATCAAGATTGTCCTTCACAAATACAACTTTTTCTTCCAAGAGACCATCACTGTAGGGGACTTTCAGCTCATGCTTGCACTGCAGAAGGCGCAAATCCATGTTGTATAATAAAAACAAAAACACAATGTATCAATCATCCAACAAAATTCAACCTTTCCCTCTTTAGAAAAAAATAAAAAATAAAAAATAACTTAGTTTGACACTTTACAATGGATAATCAATGTTTCCAATGGCCAAGGGTGCATGAAGGTGGTCGTCACACACGTATGATGGTGAAATAGTAGGGCTGGTTAATTGATGCTGGGCTTATGTACAGTCAACTATATGGCATTCAGACAGGATTCTCTGTATTGCAGTAGGTCAAAGTCCTGAAAAGTCAAGTAGGAGGACATGCCCTAACACACAGACTAAACAGAAACTTAAATGTATTCTTTTATTCTGCAAAGAGTGGGAAATCCAGTGTGAGTGCGTAGGCAGGCTGGTGAATCACTGCTGTGTGGCAAAGACAACAGAGAAAAGGCAAATAGAAAAGCAGAGACTGTGAAAGGCCAAGCAGGGCCCTGTCGACAGCATAGATATATATATATATATATATATATATATATATATATATATATATATATATATATATATATATAGTGTATAGTCTTAAGCAGATGTTATTTGGTGAATGATCTTAAGTGTCTTACCTGTCCTGTTGAATTCTCAATGACTTGCACCAGTGGGGTCCTTGTTGACATTTTTGATAGACTGGAAGTTGCCAAAAAAGGGAACAGTGAAGCAAAAACGACCCGTCAGTGTCTATTGTGCATTTAAAATGTGTCTAGCTGATGGTAGAGGGGGAAATGTCCAAAAGAGGTCCAGTGCTAGCCAGCTAGCAGCACCACAGATAGCCCGTGAATCAACAAGTTGAATCCCACATCAGAGGCTGAGCTAGAAACCTAGCTAGCAGCAAATGCACGTCCCATGTTTGTCAACAAGTAGTAAAACAGGAAAAGCAAAGTGTCTTTTGTTGTTTTATAGCTTCGGTTCTTGGTGTGAAAACAAAGACAATCCAGTTATCATGTATCAGTGTGGACGGGGACCAGCCTGGTGCTCTGACGTCTGGACCAGCTAGCTGCTCGGGGCTAGCTTGGAGGAAAAAGTTGGGGGGAAATGGTTGTGTTGAACAAGACGAGGTTCAACTAGGTGGCTAGCATGCTAACCTGGGAGGATGCTAACTTACGTCTGAGGAGGCGCACAGATCTACCTCGAGAGTTTATCCAGCCTCGTTTTCATGGCACAGTGTCGACGCTGGTGTCCGTCTCTCGGAGGCAGAGCTGCTTCCCTTCAGGCTGGAAATCAAGTCCGGGGTCCTCAAACTTTCAGGCCAAAGTTACTCCAGGCGACTCCACTCTTGACCTTCCCCAACTCACACAAAACAATTCAAAATGTTCCCAGCGAGACAAAAAAAAAAAAAAAAAAAAAAAAAAAAAAATCCAGGTTAGAGTATCCAAAAACACGAAAGGCAGCAGCACGAGAGTCGCTCACATGGCAGGTGAAACACACACGATGAGCCCCGCTGCGCTAGCTAGCAGGCTGCTGGATGCTAGCCCGTGAAGCTAGCTCATTTGGTGGTTCTCTCCCCGAAGCTGCTGGATGCTAAGCTAGTTAGCTTATCTTCCTGCGGCCCCGCAGAGCAGCCCTCTAACAACTCCCCCCCTCCTAAAAAAGAAAAACCCACGGAAACCACCGGCGCTCTTCCCCCCGTGTTGCGTGCTTGGAATACGGTCGGTGAGCGGTGCTGCACTGCAGTGAGGCGGTGCGCTCCCGTCGGTGCGGTGACTGCTGTTATCCCCGGAACCAGCCGACTGACGGAGGAATCATCAGGTTGTAAAATCCATTATTGGTCAAGTGGGGTGTTCTTGTTGGGAGGTGCGACAGGGGGGGAGAGAGAGAGAGAGGAGGCGAGGAGCTGCGCCCGATTGCAGACTATGCGCACGATCCTGCCCTGATACCGGAACAAGATCGCGGCAACATGGCTGCTTGCACCACGACTGAAAGAGGAGGATTCGGGAGGGAGGGGGGTTCGGTCTGGGTTCGGCTTTACTCGGCTTTACTCGGCTTTTTCCGAGCCTTTCCTGGTAACCGCGACTCATCCAGGTGGGTAAATGGCAGGTCCTGGCTTTAATGAAGAATTTTTTTTTTTTTTTTTAAAACCCCACACCAGACCACCAGAGGAACCAAAAGCCCCAAATGATGTGTGTGTCAGATGCTTTTTCTGTCATTTAATTCATGCATAGAGGTCACTACAGTGGACAGCTATTCAAATGTTGTTTTCTTGTATATGCATGTATTTTGATGGCATAGTTACATTACATTACAGTCATTTAGCAGACGCTTTTATCCAAAGCGACTTACAATCAGTAGTATATTACATATCATTCACCCATTCACACACTGATGACAGGCTACCATGCAAGGTGCCACCATCAGACTCTAACTAACATTCATGCAACATCCAGTCCACACCGATGGCAAGCCTTCGGGAGCAACTTGGGGTTAAGTGTCTTGCCCAAGGACACATCGACTGCCGAAGCCGGGTATCGAACCACCGACCTTCTGATTGGAGAACTACCTTGCTCTCCACTACGCCACAGCCGCCCATCAGCCACTACAGTGAACGTTATTGTAGTGGCTGATGTGCAACTATGCCATCAAAACCCACTGTAGTGACCTCTATGCATGAAAGGGTTAAGTAGCCTACATCACAGTGTTGATCCGGGTCCATGTGGCCCTATCTTGTAAAGGGGCCCTGTGATCTACTTAAATAATGTTGCCTAGTTAACACATTCCTGTTTATAATTCAGAAAAAAATATCTTAAAATGTTATTATCTAATTGTTTTGTTTGCATATAGCATTGCTGTTGCTAGTGGTGTGAAAGGTGCTGATGATTCCAGGGGCCCACAGAAAATACTGGATCCTTCAAAGAGGCTAGAATCCCCAACAAGTATCCGAGGGCTTTTTACTGTTTATAGTCTTGATTGTGTACCCAGAATCTTCAGTATGGTCCCAAGGCTTTTTTTCTTTCCAGTTGTTCCCTGCTGATTATCGTCAAAGGGTTCCTGTCCCAACTTTTTAAAAATGTATACCAGGTTTTCTTCTTGAAGGGTAGTTTAGTGAAATGACTCCTTATTTTGTCAACCATACAGAATTTTAGTTTAAAGTACAATTTCCTCTCCATTATCCCCATCCTTTTTTATCTGAATTTATCTGAGACAAGAGACAATTATTAAACCGTACTCCCATGTGGTTGAGTTATTGCTATTCGTTGCCTTCACAGCTGTAGAAATAAAGTGCAATTTGTAAATATGTACCCCATAATTGTGACTGTGAGATGCTGACAGTTGGCATAGAAATGTTCAAGTTACTTAGCAACAGCCATGGACCGACGAAGATAATATGGCTGCCGTTGGAAGCGTTGATGTCTGGACTCTGTCAATCAGGAGGTCTGGAGAGACTTGCCACAATGCAAAATATACGCCATTCGCACAATGCAAGGATGTTGGGGAAAAAAATAAAACAGAAATCAGGAAATGAAGGGGTATGAGAGGCTTGTTAGCAATGACTGGGAGAGCATCCAACTGGCAGGATTTCCCGATGAATCAAGGGAAAAACCACATCCCTGATGATGGAAGGAGTGAATGTAGGGGGACATACACTGCTAGGGAGACAAACACCTCGGTTGTCAGTGCATAAGAGTGTATTCATACAGCCTTGTCACTGTACCAGAGGGAATCACTGGGCCTTTCTTTGTAACATATCAATCAGTAAACAGACAAACCAGTCCAACTGACTTGGCAGAATATGTCCTCTTTTTCATTTTTTTGGAGTGTAATGGCGCATGTCCATTTTGGAGGTGGATCACTGGAGAGCCAACGTATTTTGTGACCAGTGCTTTGTGACAAATATGAAATTAAATAATGTGCACAAAATGATATGCCACATGAACTCAGTGACTCTACTTTACATTTTTAACACATTTTTCAAGAGCTGTGTGAGTAAGAGTCTTGTTTGTTGCTGGGGGAAATGTGCTTTAGTGTCGCCATCTGCAGGATGCCTGAATATATTACACAGAGTATTCTATCTATCTATCTATCTATCTATCTATCTATCTATCTATCTATCTATCTATCTATCTATCTATCTATCTATCTATCTATCTATCTATCTATCTGAAATATGTATACCCCACAGTCTATCCTGGCTATTCCCTGCTGTTTGTCCTATAAATATTTGGATGAAAATGCATTTTTTTTGCCTGCCATATTTTTTGTGTTGGAAAATAAATGACACTCTGAGTAGGAGGTTGAACTGTCAAATGTTAATTGCAGCTGATTTGAGGTTATTTTAAAGTCTTTTTGGAAGGAGATTAAAAAAAAAAAACTGCCTTTTTTTTTTTTATCTCCAGTCCCCTATTTCAGGGTGCCAACTGTATCTGGCCAGCTTGAGGCTGTAATGACGGTTATTTTTAATATGCAGCCAATAATTTTCTGTGTAGAAGCTGGCATGCTAAACACATAACCAGACGGATGACTGCCAGGCTATCTCTATGAATTTAAGTTAATCTCAACAAGAATCTAGCTCACTCTGTGGCAATATGTCGATCTTCATTTTTTCTGATTTACAACAAAAAAATGTATGTGGTACCTAATTTAATACTCTGGTAATAAAGACATATTACTCACCAACTCACCAGTCTGCAATTGCATGTAGTTTGTTTGTAGATGTTCATTAGGGGTGGGTAATGTGGATACAATCCTCTATCACAGTGTATTTAACTTTGATACATTATATCATATTTATATGATACATCGCCCAGAAAATCAATTATACAATTGTCAATGGATAAAATAAATAGACAGGAGTGTTTGTTAATTTGTCTGATCCAGAAAATGAATTACTGGACCATTTAAAGTACTTTATCACATTGATGCAAAGATCATACAAAGGCCCAGCAGCAGTCTAATTATTCAGTCTAATTGGACGTCTGCTCGGTTGAACGTTGGTGGAGCTGTATAGGATTCACGTCATGTCCCTAAACTCCATGAACCCACGAGAATGATCAAGGTTTTTTTTTTATTTTTAGGAAGCCAGGCTTTCCTTTGTATCACCAGAGGAAATGCCACAGAGTAGGTGGATTTTGCCGGTCTGTTTTTCTAGTTAGATACCAGACAAGTTGTTGAATAATTAACCACAGCAAAGCAGCTAGTACTGATCTGTGTTCTGTGAGTTCATTATTTGGGGTCTCCTACATGTGCTTTCAGGAGGTCACAGTCACTTTATGGCGGCAGGACTGCGTCTGCACACTGATGACCATGATGATGTCATTCATATCCTCACACAACAGACTGCAGTGAAGAATGATAAAAGACTGGAGCGATGATTTTCTCTCTTAATAAAAAAAACACCAAATGCTTATGAAGTCAACAAATCGAACATTTAATCTGTTTCAGAACTTTGTCTACTTTCACCATGATCAGCATCTGGTGACAAACTTTTTTTCCAGGGAACTTTCTAGGAAATCACAGACCTGTAAGAGTGAAATTCTTCTAATGAAACATTGTATTTATACATTTTATCATATCGACTTCCCCACTCCCTCCAGTGCATTTTTTCTATTATTTTTATAATAAAATGTACAACTTCTTTAACCCCTGACTTTATTTGTGATTACTAAGGTCTCAATACACTAGAAGTACGTTTGAATGTAATTACTTCATTTTTGTCCAAGCATTAATGTGTTCTACTTATTCAAAACCTCTAAACACATTTACCAGTTCTTGTGCTTTTGCTGCTGTGACTCTTAATTCAGATAAATAAACTTCATCACATGTTAATTACCCCTCGTGGTGAAGCTTTTATTATGATTTCTGTCCTAGGGGATGAACAACCATGGAAACAATCAATGTGCATCTAGTTTGTACATTAAATAATTGTGCATTAACTGACTTGTATGAATCTCCTGACGTTGAAGTTGACTATTTAACCCTATGAATATATTAAAGTTAAAAAACAGCCATGTTCATGACAACATTATCAGCTTTTCATCAGAAAGGAAGATAATCCCTCTCCAGCTCCACTAATCTTTGATTAAAATGTCTCCATTTAGCTCTGGCTCTTTGAAGATAGCATCAGTGTTACTCTGCTAGTCTGACATTAGCTCCTGTTAGTGTTGAGTTACCGGGCCAACAGGGATGTTATTAATGGGCCTTTCCTGTTAAAGTGTCAAACCTCATTTAAACTACATCAGTTTGACACAACTTGGTATAAATTATACCTCAACGTCTTATTTCAGACTAAAAAGGTGGGTTAATTATTCTGCAAATGGAAAAGCTTGTCGAAGTTGAGATTTACTGAGACTACATCTCTTCACATGTGGCTTACTTAATTTATAGAGATGTAACTGAGCAGAAAAACAAAATGTTAACTTAAAAAGGAATATTTTACTTCAAATACAGTGGAGAAAATCAAATGTTTATTAAGTATAAACTGAATCCAAGTACAAATGATCAGCATGGGAAGATGAATTGTGATTTTGGAACTTATGGAAATAACGTGATTTTGAGCATAACATTCAGTTAATGCACCTGCAGCTATCCAAATGCGACATTTCCCAAATATCAGCGCTTCTGAAAGCCACAATGATTCATAAGTAAAAGAAAGAAAGTCAAATTTAATGGAAATAAAAATACACATTTTAGCTGAGGAACTGAAAAGCTTTAAACTATGTACATAAACAAATGAGTCGAGTCCCTGATGACTAAAATAATCTGAATGTTATATGGTTTATACCAACATCATTGCTCTTATTAATATGGAACCACAGGGAGAGAAAGAGGAATCACTTTTCTTTGAAGTTTGCTAAAAAAGTAACTCCATATTCCTGTTATGTACTACATGGAGAATCTGTATAGAAGCAATGCCCAAACTGTACACTTTCAAATACCAACATCTTTAAAAAAAACATAGTAGAAATAAAAGAGGGCTCACACAACATAAGGAAACATAGACACACTGTAGGAACATAAATAATATAGGATCTGTGGGGGTGTTAAAATAGCTTCACATCCAGTCGGGGAGTGAGGATTCTCCTCTGACTCACTTTCTTTATATAGCACCGAGCAGATCCTCCACGGCGACAGTCGTCAGGTCGGAGTAGAAGTTGCCCTCGTTGTCTCCGCCTCCAAACACCAGCAGGGTACTTCTGACGGAGCCAGAGTCCATATCCGCGTCTTCATCTTCCCCTGAGAAACGCTGTTGATTGGCTTTGTCCATGGTAATGATGGCGTGCCCCGCCCTGGGGACGGACAACTGAGGGAGCGTCACCTCCGTCCAGCTGTTGGTGTCTTAACCAATGAAACAAAGTCAAAAGAGTGATTCTTTTTATTGTGAAGATCCATAATGAAATTGTGTTTTATCAATAAAAAAAATGTAAAAAATTGTTGCAGACCTTATGTAACCATGGCCACGCCACTCACTTTGTAATAACTGTAAATTCACACATTCCTGATACTACTCTACTATAAAATAAGTAGATATGGTTTTTCTTTATGAGAAATTGACAGCGCTGAAATAATTAGCCTATCACCTGAAAACATCTTCTAATAATCAATAAATCATCATTTTTTTGGGAAAAAAAATAAACATTTGCTGGTTCCAGCTTCTCAAATGAGAATATCTGCAAATTTTCAAAAAAGAAAAATCTCCATTATTGTAAATATTTGGGCTTTGAATAAAACAAGCCACCCATGTGAAAATCTGGGAAATGCATTGCGTTTTCTACATATCTATATCTATCTGTGCAATGGCGATAAAGTTTATTCTAATATAAAATGTCCAGCAGTTTGTCAATGTCATGCCATTTGAAAGACTTAAGACTTAATTGTGAGCGGTCTCTCACCTATATCAAAGATGAAGGTGTCACTGAGGGCGTTGTTTCCGTTGTAACCTCCGTGGATCAGGAACTTTGTGTCTGAGAGCACAGCACTGCCATGCCAGCTGGAACACAGAAAAGGGCACCAAATGGGACTTCATACCATTTCAAATGCTGTGCAGATATTATACATATTGAAAAAGTACTGAGGTACAATATCCAGTTTTAGTTGGGTGCGTTTAGTTGTGTACCTTCGAGGAGACGGGGCTTTCCCAGTTGTTTTCACAGCAGAAAACTCCATCAGGCCTAACAAGCAAAAATGTTTTTCATTTTAACTATGCAAGCTGTGTATTTAAACCTCTATGAAGATATATGTGCATGAAACCAAGAATTTCCTATAAGACCAGCGGGACTGTGGCTTACCGAGGTCCAACATGTACATGTCATTGTAGCAGACAGGGGTGTCCCACCCACCAAATACATAGATCTTCCTCTCCTGCATCACACATGCAGAGTGGCTGAAAGAGAAACAAAAAGGGAGGATGAAACGGGGAGAAAATTTAGTGATTAAATGTGTGCGGGAAAAAAAGGAATACCAGCCGGACGTGCTGAGATGATATTTGGATCAAACCATCTTACCCAGAGCGGGGGGAGGGTGTGTCGCCAGTTACAATAGGCTGGTACCAGATGGAGAGGTTGGGGTCGAAGATATAGAGCAAGTCGCTGCAGCCGTCCGGCTGTGGGTTTGGGCAAGGAAACACTCCTCCGAGCACAAACAGCTCACCCCGAAACATACTGCAGCTGTGGTAGGCCAGAGGAGGAACCTTTCCTTGAGCCTGGAGGAGGAAAGAGAGAGAGAGAGAGAGAGAGAGAGAGAGAGAGAGAGGAGAGAGAGAGAGGAGGAGGAAATTAAGGAGGTCAAGCAGCAAAAGAAAAAAAAGAAACACAAAACACACACACACCTCCACCATGGTCCACTTCCAGCTCTGTGTGTCAAGGATGTGAACGTCATTGAACCACTTCTTGTTCTTTGAGCCTCCGAATACAAAGATCCGCCTCGAGTCCGGGTCATACACGGCTGTGTGGCCGATTCTGGCCTCTGGTGTCGGGCCCTCTGCCAGAGTCTCCGCCGCAAACCAGGACATGTCCTCTGTTGGACAGAGACAAGAACACTCTCTATGACATGGCACCACCAGAAATGAAATTCCCTTGAACTCAATTCTCACTGGAGCCTGTTATGAGTGTTGTTTGCAGACAGACCTGTGCAGAGCTTCCACATGGGATCTTTGCAGAACTGCATCCTGGATCCCTGCCCTCCGATCAGAATAGCTGTCTGAGCATCGATGGGACACAGAGTCTGGCCCCAGCGACCTGACGGGCTGACCAATGGGGCTGCAGGAAAAATAACTAATTTGGTATTTCAAGTGTTAATGTCTCTCAAACATCTCAAACTAAATCTCAGGATAGAGGTCTGAATGGAGGCTACGCTAATAGTTTCCCCTCGTTTCTGCTGTCAGGCTGCACAACCAGCTCTGCTCCCAGTAGACCACAAAACACTTAAAACCTGTGCAATATAAATACACTGTGCAATAATAGTTATAATAGTTATTCTGTCTGTATATATAATATTTCAGTTATTGTGGATTCTTTACTGTTTTTTAATTGCTTATTTATAATACTTGTTTTGATCTTGTTTTTTTTTTTTACTATGTCTCTTGTTTGCACTATACTCTATACTGCTGTAAATCCTGTAAATTTCCCCGCTGCGGGACTAATAAAGGATTATCTTATTTTATCTGTTTCCAGTCTTTATGCTAAGCTAAGCGTCCCCTGGCTAAAGTTGTATAAATAACAGGGCATTGAACTTTTCGTCTAACTGTTGACAAGACCACAAATAAGCATATCTTCCAACTGTGCTACCCAGGTAGCTGTGACCTACAAATACCAGGATGCACCATGGCCTCTCCAAGTTTTATGTGAACAGAAAATAGTATTCTGTGAACCCAGGTGGGTGATGTGTACCAGCTATGGGACTGAAAGGTGAATAAATGCGACAAAAAGACATAAACACATAAAACATAAAACACAACTAAAATGGTATGTAATGTGCGTGCACACATTTACCGGCCTGTGTGGGAGTCTTGGCCTGCCTACTCTTCGTCCTTGCTGAACTCTGAGGAGGTGTTCTTCCCACAATCCCCTGCGCCTCTACTGCTGCATTAACTGTGGACCGGAGAAAGTGAAAAAGATTTTTTTACTGATTTGTTATAAAGTAATGGGAAGTCATGGATTCATCAACAGGACAATAAACAACAACAACATCATCATCATCACATTATAATTCTCCTTACACAACATGCTGTCTGTCTCACCTGGTCCCTTCATCTTTGTTGCATCTTCTCTAATACTGAACAGCTTCTGGCCCCCCTTGGTTTGACCTCTGGCCTTTCGCACAGGCGTGGTCTTCTCTGTGGTGCCATTGGGACACACGTTCTCGTCTTCCCCGTTAGTAGTCATCTTATTCCCTTCACTGTCTTCCTCCGACGCTCGCTCTCTCTTCCTCTTGCTGTTGACCTCCCGAGGTGCGAGCGGAGCCACAGTTTCCTGGTACAGTCAACAGACAGTGTCATTCATCATTAAGCAAATACTTAAGTCACAACAGACCAGGATGTAATGCTGCAGCACAAACATGTCGGGCTTTGAGGAGGATATTACACTCTTAATTTCAAGTGAAGAAGTCTCACTCCGCTCTGGTTTTAGCTTGAAACGAAAAGCCCGTACAAGTGTAAAAAGAAAAGTGTTTGTCCTTACAGGGTTTTCTGACAGGCATTGAGTTCAATGTAGGGAACTACAAAAGTAAGCTTTAAAACAAGTCATACTGACAAGTGTATAAAAACATTACAGTTTTAAAATATGGCTGTTGCAAGTAGCTCTTGATATGGTCGTAGTTGCTAATTTCTGATACTAATATAAGTATATATATATAAAGTTAATAATTCACAAAGATTACCTTTGGTGTGTATTCCTTCACAGTCAGAAGCTCTGGCTCTGACCAATCTGCTTTTACCTGAGGGGGGGAATACATGCATCCATTTCATATATATATATATATATATATATATATATTATATATATATATATTATATTATATTATATTATATTATCCATAACTGAATTTATGTGCAGGAACAGTCTTCACTATTAAATGTGTGTGTGACTTATTGCCTAGGAATACTGTGTTATATTTCCATATTTATTGTCTCATGATATGGCTATTAGCCGGTACAACAATATAACCACTTATTAGACCGAATCTTATGGCTTGTTCGATATTTACCAGGTTTCCTCCTTCCAGAGTGACACTCAGTGTGAGACTGTCTGTCCAGGTCTCCTCTTCCCACTGCTCCCATGACAGGCACCTGCAGGACATTAGATATCCTGGTTACTCAGTAAATCAGGTCATTTACATTCAGATTTGATAACAGTGGGAGACCCAGAAATATCACAACATGGTAAACTTTTACAATTTTAGGAAGTAGTCAAAATCGTATGATATGGTCAGTCAACCTACTTGTTGTATGGAGTCAGTTTTCCGATAGTGATGGGGTACCGGTCTGCATCGTTGAGCTCCGCGTTGACGCAGATGCGCTCTCCCCACGGGCCGCTGCTGAACAGCACCACCTGGCGGACACTCGGGGGAACTGCAACAAGCACCCTGCACGAACCTTCAGCACTGACAAGGAAATAATAATACAGAATTAAGGGGAAATTGGTCACTTGCTATCCATAAAAACGACTTGAGATGGCAACGTACTAATTGACATTTGTTTCACGTTCTCTATAAACACGTCGTTAATGGATAGAGCTTTACGACATGGAGACCTGCTGACAAAAACCGTAACGTTGTTCACGAGCATAACGTGTCACGGTGAGAAAAACTAGATAACTTCAACGTTATCTGCGTCACTGTTAAGTCATCGTTGGTCGGAGTTACCTCAGCAGCCTTTGAGGCGGACCGTTCACTCCAAACACCGCATATATTCCGAAATCTCCCATCTTTGCGTTGTCGTCCGAGGCCACCCCGTTTATTGTCACCCCTCCTTCTGCTATGCGACTTTATTTTGACACAATTTAACACCAAAACAACGGCGTCGTTTTTAGCTCGCTCCGTCCGACATCTCCCGCCACAGATGCGTGTTGTATATCTAAACTCCGCGCGAGTTCTTGGTAAAAGAGTATGAGCGCGTGTTTTGTTGTCGAGAGTATCTGCACGGGTGGAGTCTGCACTATTGAGTATGGACTAGAGCTAGAGCTCCGCCCATGCAGTGCATGCTGAAACTAGATCGAGCACACTTCAGGCTCCGTCACACGAACCGCAAGCCAATCAGAGGCCTGCATTCAGCACCGCTGGGTGACGTAACCAAAGCTGCGTTCAGGATCCCTTGTCAACGCTTTTAAATCCTGGTCTATGTATTAATTTAAGATAAAATAAAATAAAATAATCCTTTAAATTTGCAGGATTTCAGCAGCAGAGAGTATAGCGGAAACAAGATACATATTGAAAAACAAGATCAAAACAAGTATTATAAATAAGTAAATATGTAATTACACAGTAAAGAATATTAAATAAGTAAGTAAAAAAAGTAAAAAATCCACAATAACTAAAAAATGATATATACAGACAGAATAATTATTGTACATACATAATCATTATTGTATTGCACAGATTATTTATATTGCACAGATTTTTATTGTTGTGTGGTCAACTGGGTCTTCTTGCACTGTACTGAAACGACACAGCTTTTTTCCACACTTTATCCTATTTAACTTTTTTTATGTTTTGTTATTTTCAAAATCATGGTATTTTCAATTACTTTCAAATTATATTTATATGTATATTGCCATGTTTCATGTCTTAATGCCTCTTTACGTCCTATGTAAAGCACTTTAAATTGTTGTAATAGAGTCAACATATCACATCTAGAAAGGGATTTCTGTACTTTGTTGTTAATTATTTCTTCACACGGTTGTCATTTTGTCCTCTAGTATACAATATATGCTTTAAGATATCTTCATTCCAAATGGCAGATCAGAGTTTTCTTCCAGTATATGACAAAAAAACAGATACATATTTAAATGAATACCCACTGTTTAAGTTGGGGTTAAATAGCTTAGCAGTACTTATAGCAGAACTTGAGGTTTAAACTCACATATGAAGAGTATGCAATAAGCTCACAGCATAGAGTAGGAAACACTGAAGGCGTCTGATTCCTCCCATTTCATGCAAATCGTTCATGTTAGGTGTTTCTGAAGGCAGAACCTTATATAAAATGAACTTGGAGCAAACAGTTGGAACAAACCCAGCTGCCCTCAGAGCGCCACTCACACTGAATTGTGCTTTAAAACTACTTTTCTGTCATCACTGGACCATTTCCTTTTTCTCTGCAGTATGAAAAGATCCGCTGTGAACTCTTCTTTATCACCTTCAGTGTATTACTGGTCTGACTGTGATCCCTATAATGATGATGGTTCTGGCGAATTAAGAGGACCTTCGACAGGCTTCCTTATTCTCTGCATCACCTACTGCTTTGAATTCTTGGCCGGTGCCCCGTCAAACCTTTGGCTCACCTGTCACATCCTCAGGCAAAGGTAAATATCTTCTTTACATTTTGGTGTAATATCATGACATAGAATGTACAGCCATAATGCATCTTCAATTAAATGAAAATACAAAAGAACCATTTTAATAAGGCATTCAGGTAGAGTCTTATCCTACATGTCAATACCAGTTCTCGCAAACTTGTTTTTTTTTTGGACTTCATCCACTTTTAATACAGCTTTATTATCATTTACAAAATCTAAAGGTCAAAGGTTGCCGGCGTCCTCCCCGGAGACTTCTTCCCCCTCCACCTGGCCCTCACCCAGCTGTCCTTCTTCCTGGGCTTGCTCACATTCTTTGCCAATCACTTTCTGTGGCAGAGTAACAATGTGCTGGCCTTGGTGACTTTCCTGAACGCGATGGTGTTCGTTATGAAGCCGCTGCTCCTCTGTCTGGTGTGTGTGGACAGGTACATGGCTGTGGTGCGACCCCTCGACTATCAACGGTAAAACCACACACAATGTTGACAGCTTTAGACATGTTGAACATAAGACCTTTTTTTATTTTATTTAGTTTAGTGGTTTATAGCGGTTAATAACATCACGGTAACAAATTGTAACAACTTGGTGTAATAGCCATGAATGCATGGGCTCATAATCCTGATGACTGGCGGCTTCTATTTCATAACAGCCCATTATTTAGTACATCATTACCCACAACTTTTGTGTCGGTCTTGGCCTCTGAAAACACTTATAATTTCCTCTGTGTCTATGAAAGAACTTGGACTTGCACTCTTGCTTGTTATATGATGATGAAAACATGAAGATGTGGAGTATTAGGTGTAAATCTCTTCTCTCTGTTCTCTCCTCCTTCCCTCCAGGTTCAAGTCGCGTCGGTATAGATGGGGATGTTTGGGTGTCTCATGGTTCATTTACTTCATCATGGCTTCCTATAGTCTTGTTCAGCGCTCTGCGTTCACCCTGGTCATGTTGTTCCTCCCCGTTATGGTTGTAGACACCTTCTGCAGCCTGTCTGTTCTCAAAACATTAAAAAAGCCTCCGCTGGGGGACAGAGTTGTAATGGAGAAGAAGGAGACAAGGGCGGAGGACAAAAAGGCTGGCAAAAAGGGGAGTCGAGTAGTGAAGATGGAGGAGGGAAAACAAGAGCAGGGCAGAATGAAAGAAGGAAAGAGGGAGGAAAAGGTGAAGAAAGTTGGAAGAAGCGAGCCAAGGGGAGAGGGAGTCATGAATTCCATGAAGAAGAAAGCCTTCATCACCATTGCCATCATCCAAGCTGTCCTCACACTCAACCAACTCCCCATCCTCCTCACTTTGCCCCTGGAGCGACTAGTTCCAGCTCGTACCCTGAAGTGTCAGTATCTGCCCCTGGGTTTAGCTGCTACAGTCAGCTGTAGCTACCTGCAGCCTCTGCTCTACCTGCACAGATTGGGACGGCTGCCATGCATGATGCCACGAAACACCTAGTTCAACTCACGTTTCATTACAGGGTTAAGTGGATATTTTGTAATGATTTGATTCCCATCTTTGCTATAAAGAAGGTTAACAACTATAAGCTTATAAATGCACGTTTAAAGGCCCAAAACTTTTTAACTCTCTGAATAAAAATGTCTAGTTCCATTATCATGGTTTGTGAGAAATGGCCTGCATTGTAGTTCATGCTTTTATTATGATTAGAATCTGATGGCAATGTGATTAATGATGGTGTGATGGTGGCGCTAAGTGGGACAGATATAGCTGCTTCATGTGAATGATAAAAATGTGTTCTTATTATTAATAGTATGTATTTAATTTATTTATTTATCTTCTTCCTGTTTTTTCTGTTATTATTGTTTTATCTGTTTATGATGTCTTTGTTCTGTGTTATCTCTATTGAAATGAAATAAAAGTGAATTACCAAATAATCTTTTTCCAACTTGCTTTGACTACAGTATAATCTACATGGTACAAACAGTTTGAAAAGGCAAAACACAAACACAGTGTTAACTAGCTAACCCTTTTCTTCAGCTCTAGAGGCAGGGAAACATTATGAACGCCACTTAGAAGTTAACGCACCAATCAATTACAATGACATGTTTGAATGAAAGTTATTATCTCAACTTCTACAAATGTACAGCGCAGCTGGATCATTTCAATTGTTTGAAATGTAAATTTTCAGAGCAGACTGCCGTGTTCTTCATTGTGTTCATAACAGTATGCAAAGTCACAGACTGCATGCTCAATATGGCACGCTAATGGATGGTGACATGAAAATGATGCTCACATGAACCATGTGCATGTCTGCTCTGAACATGTTTATTATAACAACTTTCCATAAAGCAATGCTAGTTTGCAAGAGAGTTTGCCTAATATGAGATAACTTGCTTAAAATGTTGAGAAACAACAACTAGACAAAGTAGATATGATGACCAAGCAGGTGGAGTAACTTATCTACACGTGCACATTATTAATAGAAAAAACATATTACAAAACAAAATTAACATAAATGTACTGTGTTAAATATATAATGAACCACTAAATAAATAAAAGAAAGATTACAAAATAAAATCTGACATAATTGGGGAAGAGGCCAAAATATAGTTGATACAGAGTTTTGAAAAGGGGCATTGTGAAATGAAATAGTCTTTAATGAAATAAAAAAAACTGCTATAAAGCCCAGCTACTATGCAAAAATAACAACACTGATATAACATATATGATTTCATTATAATTTTGAATAACTTCTTACTTTATGTCACATTTTATTGGCTGGTTTATACGTTTTACACAACTTATTTATATGATGTTACTTTGATAATGACTTCTTTGTGAATTAGGGCTCCTTACTAGTGATTTATACTAACAGTATTTGCACAAGAGAAGCTTCTTTATAAATAACCCCGTGATTTAATTCAGAAAACGTGTAAAATAGAAAACTCTTATCGTTGACAAAACGTCGCATCACGTTCTTGAACGTGCCCCTAACAGCTCTTCATCTCGCAAAGCATTGTGGGATTGGATGCCGGTGGAAAGCTTCTCGAAGGAACTGCAAAGATGATGGTGAGTGAGTTAGCATCCATGCCCGAACTCAAATGTATAATCCATGTCCATCCTTTAGTTTGTCAACGGGAATTTGCATCTGCACTATTCGAAATTTAGACGAGCCCTGTTTGGTGTTCTTTGGAAGCAATTATTTTGTGAAAAAGATTTAAAACACGTCTTATTTTTAGCCTGGCTGTTAGCCTCGTAGGCTAACCAGTACCTATGGGCGTAAACGATGCTAACGGCGCTGCTAGCTAGCTAGCCTCTTTGTAAGAGTGGCTGCAGAGGAAATATGTCTGGCTAACGTGGACTGCTCTGTACTGCGTTATAGCTCACTGAATGGCGTTAAATTTAATGTATTACAAGAGTTATTAGTGACTCAGCATTTGTATTTGGTAGCCATGACTGAATGAAGCGGACTGATGCAGAGCATAAAAGACCAGACAAAGTTAACTGCAGTTCATTTATTAAATTCTGCTAACTAATGATCAGAAAACTGTTTATTTAGTGCGCATAATAAGGTTTTCTGAGATTTAACCTGCTACAGTGAACAGTATTATTAGCAGACTAAACAGACATCCGGCCTTTGACAGTGTCGCACAGCATGTCTGATGAGAAACAAAAGCATCACACCCTACAGCTACAGTACCAGACACAGCCTCAACGTTTTACCTTTTTAGGTTATAGCCTGAAATGGTAAAGTAGCTCAACTTAAAACATGAGTATGAGTGATTTGGCTTAGTTTAATATCATAGATGTTTAGATCTCGTGGTGTGACAATATGGAAATATAAGCAAAATCACTGTTCATTACAATGAAGAATGCTGCACTTTTAAAAAAATGTTTGTTTTTTATTACAGTTTGCTTTATTTGGACAACATTTTGACATTATGTGACCAGATTATTATCACAACATTTAAGTGAAACATGATGAACAGTAACATTAATATATTGCCCAGCTTTTGTTTTACAAATGAAAACCACATCACCTATTTTTCACACTAAAATTATGTTTATAAAAAGGCAAAGGTTTGCTATCAGGTTTTTTTTGTGTTTATTTTCTGTGTAGATAACTAGCTGAGGATACACTACTTCTGTATACCTGACATATTCTAAATGATTGTTTTTGGTTGAGCGAACTTGATTCCCTCACTTCCTTCCCATATTTAATTCTCTTCCTCTTTTCTTCTGCCAACCACCCCTTCTTCTCTCTTCCTCTATCCCGCTCTTCAGCCCACACAGGTTATCTTGCTAAAGGAGGGGACAGACTCTTCTCAGGGCATTCCCCAGCTCGTCAGTAACATCAATGCCTGCCAGGTCAGAAAATTAAAGTTTCCCTTGATTGTTGTGTGTTTGTGTTTTGTTTGTTTGTTGTTTTTACTGTGATATTGTGTGTGTTTACCAAATATGCTCTAAATCTGTCTAAATGCACCTGTTGGGATGTCTTTTCCAGGTTATTGCTGAAGCTGTCAGGACCACCCTGGGGCCCAGGGGGATGGACAAACTGATGGTGGATGGCAGAGGTAAGAAGAGATGTGTAGACACAAATGGTAGGAACGGAGTACGGGTGAAATTCTCCCTCACCAAAAATGTTTGATTGATCGTGTTTTCCAGGTAAGGCCACAATCTCCAATGATGGAGCCACCATCTTGAAGCTGCTGGATGTGGTTCACCCTGCAGCCAAGACCCTGGTGGACATCGCTCGCTCCCAGGATGCTGAGGTGAGAAGTGTGTTTTTTAAGGTTAAAGGCCTTTTGACAATTGAGAGGTTGTGGATTCAATTTAGTCCCGGTCAGAACATCATACAATAGGTTGTCATAATCATCTTCATTCCATTTGACCATCCTCAGGTCGGGGACGGCACCACCTCCGTCACTCTCCTGGCGGCTGAGTTCTTGAAGCAGCTTAAGCCGTACGTGGAGGATGGTCTCCACCCCCAGACCATCATCAGAGCGTTCCGCACTGCCACCCACCTCGCTGTCAAAAAGATCAACGAGATCTCCGTCCCTGTGAAGAAAGACGACAAGCAGTAAGCACTCTCTTTTCACTTCAACAGGTCATTAACATGACAGATAGCATTGGAGGTTTGATCTATTCTATGAGTAATATTGTATCTTTGGGTTGTAGTTAAATAGAGCTTTTAAAAGCTAGTCTAGTTTTACATTTTTAAATGTGATTTCCCCCCCATCTCTTTCCCCTCAGAGAGCAGAGACAGTTGCTGGAGAAGTGTGCATCCACAGCCCTGAACTCCAAGCTGATTGCAGGTCAGAAGGAGTTCTTCTCCAAAATGGTGGTGGACGCTGTCATGTCTCTGGATGAGCTGCTGTCTCTGAAGATGATCGGCATCAAGAAGGTCCAGGGAGGAGCCCTTGAGGTTTGTATCATTTACTTTTACTCCCACTTAATGAAAATTTATGTTAAATACAAGATATAACAGCAACTGTAAGAGGTTGGAGAAACAAGTTCATGGGTGGGTCATGGAAGATTTAGGTAAAGAAATTAAAAACAAAGTTTAAAAATAAGCTTTTCATTGAGTTTACTTTAACAACTCTTATCACTCTTTCCTGTTTCTTTAGATTTTATGAATTCTAAATCCAACCACGTCACACTTTCTATATTCACAGGAGTCCCATTTGATCGATGGGGTTGCGTTCAAGAAGACCTTCTCCTACGCCGGGTTTGAGATGCAGCCTAAACGCTACGACAATCCAAAGATTGCTCTGCTCAATGTGGAGCTGGAGCTGAAGGCTGAGAAGGATAACGCTGAGGTCCGCGTGAACTGTGTGGAGGTATGAAGACCACAACACAGCGTCGGGGTGGAAGTTCCTTGACATGTTGTAAAATTAGTCTTCGTCCTTGCTCCCTGTAACTTTTAACTTTCTTTCCCCTTTTCTGCAGGACTACCAGGCAATTGTGGACGCAGAGTGGAACATCCTATATGACAAACTGGATAAGATCTATCAGTCAGGAGCCAAGGTGGTTTTGTCCAAGTTACCCATCGGTGATGTGGCCACCCAGTACTTTGCTGACAGAGACCTGTTCTGTGCTGGCAGGGTGCAGGAGGAGGATCTAAAGAGGACCATGATGGTAGGACACAGACACAGACAGACACTGAATACATCACTTCTTTAAAAACTTCCATCTGTATTCTTAAAGTATGAAGATGGATGACTAGAATACCTGCCAGACTCTCAGTGAATGTTCATTTTATAGTTATGGCTTTCAGCATACATATTTTGTATTGTGACGGGTCAACAAAAATTGTTAAACACGCGCTCAAAATGTATTTGCAGTAAAATATTAGAATATATATACACATGATCATATAATTCAGTTTTAGATCTTATTTTTGAATCCACTTGTGTGTTGCAAACCTCTATTTCTTTTGCTAAAATTCACTTGAACAAGACTGATTGTGTGTAATGTGACCTACAGGCCTGCGGTGGCTCCATCCAGACCTCAGTAAGTGCCCTGACAGACAACGTTCTGGGACAGTGTGCGCTCTTCGAGGAGGTCCAGGTTGGAGGAGAGAGGTAAGAAGCACAAGTTAAAATTGCATATAAACGATGCTTAAACCAGGATTCTCCACAACAGCTCACACCCATCACGTCCGTGTCTGCAGGTATAACTTCTTTAAGGGCTGTCCCAAGGCGAAGACCTGCACCATCATCCTGAGGGGCGGAGCAGAGCAGTTCACAGAGGAGACGGAGCGATCTCTGCATGACGCCATCATGATCGTACGCAGAGCCATCAAGGTCAGTGGACGCATGGAGTTTGTGTGTGCATGGCGGCTCATTACATGTAGCCATTAGGAGAATACAGTAACATGTATTTATTGACCGCACTGTGTTGCTGTTCAGTCCACATGACTGGTTGTGTTACTATAATTCAGGAGTCACAAAAAAAGCAGTCACTTAATCTGTATCAGGTTTTTCAGTCTGGTTTGAAAATAGTCAGTCTTTTCAATTTACTTATTCTTGTTGTTTAGGATTATATTCAGATTTTTTACAACAGCAGTTCAGACTTTTTGACTTGTTATAGCAAAAATGTATTTAGTTAATGATGCCTGCATTCTCCTTAGGGGAGATCCTATGATTTAGATCCTATTTGATTTCGATCCAAAACCTCGACTGGGTTTGATTTGTCTGCCCATCTGTGTGCATCGACAGCAATACGCTGACTGTACTTGACCTATTTCCAGAATGACTCCATTGTTGCGGGTGGAGGAGCCATAGAGATGGAGCTGTCCAAGTACCTGCGGGATTACTCCAGGACCATCCCTGGAAAACAACAGCTGCTGATTGGAGTGTACGCAAAGGCCCTGGAGATCATCCCCAGACAGCTGTGTGACAACGCCGGCTTCGACGCCACCAACATCCTGAACAAGCTGCGCGCCAAACACGCACAGGTCGGAAACGAAACACACATGCAACACACATTTTAATAAAGCACTTGGCATACGGACGCTTTGATGGCCTTCAGTTTTAGAAGTGGAGCAGGAAATAAATCTGTGTGCTTAATCTGTCATCTCCCTGCAGGGCGGTATGTGGTACGGCGTAGACATCAACAACGAGGATATTGCAGACAACTTTGCCGCCTGCGTCTGGGAGCCCTCCATCGTGAGGATCAATGCTCTGACAGCGGCATCGGAGGCAGCCTGCCTCATCATGTCCGTGGATGAGACGATCAAGAACCCACGCAGCAGTATGGATGGACCTCCTGGCGGCGGCAGGGGCAGAGGCCGCGGGAGACCCCATGCTCACTAAGACAAGCAAGAACAAACCCTCATTTTAAACTGGCATTAAAATCCAAATGCAGATAGAGGATTGTGTCTTCAGCATCTGCTCATGTTACATTTACTCATGCAAAGATAGTGTTGAATGTACCACGGCATGTTTGACCTGCATTTGGATTTTAATTCTGGATAAAAATAGGTGTTGTAAACCGTCATAGACCCATTGGAAATGGCAGGTGTAGTGAAACAGCTAAAAGGGCGGGAAATAGACAGATTCTTTAGACTTGGTCAAAAGCGGCTCATGTTTCTTGTGTTTTCTTTGTCACCTGTATGTTTTTCTTACTGAAGCTTTCACTTGGTAAGGTCTGTTTAACATTTCAAGCCTTGCATCTTTCCATGTGTAGCCAATTTACTGAGAAATGATATTGAAATACAAGAACAATGGAACTAGTCGCACCTTTTTTGGTTTTGACCTAAACGCACCCCTGTACCCTCCGAGTTTGCTGCTGTTCTCTGACCTGAAGCAGCTGTTCCATCATTTCTAATCTGGTTTTGTGTTTTGTGACAAACTGATGTGTAACATGGGAAGTAAAGCACTGAAAGGATGTTGAGCAGTTCTGAACCATTCATTGGTTTGGCTGTGTGAAACTATTTATTGGACCATTCTTATCAATAAATTCACAGCTTAAAATCGTACTGTTGGCTGTTCATGTGTTATTTTAAATGTCTGGTCAGGGATGGAGAAGAATAGATTGTTTCCTGACCTGGTGTTCTTTAAATAGTAGATGTAAACTAAAGCATGGTATTGCTGTGGGAAAATAGTACAAGAGCTTTTATTTTAGTGTTAAATATAATGCCGTGGATCATGAAAGGATGATGCTTCGTTGTATCACTTTGCAATCTGCACATTTCAGAAGAAGTGAGATTTGGTCAACATGATGCAGTGGCTGATAATCTAACATGAATACAGTTTATTACAACATACAAAGACTGACTAATGATTTGACACGACAGGATGACTTAAGGAGGGAGAGTTAAAGCCCCAAAAGGAGTTGAAATTAAAATAAAGACCATGGTTGAAAAAAAAAAACCCATAACTAGAGCTCTACTTTTTCATCCCTTTTTAAATGCATTTAGCCTGTCTTACAGTTCTTCAGTTGTATGGAACTTAAGTCATGTTTTAACGTGTGATAACGTCAAGTGAAGACATCTGAGCCATCTCCTTAATAACCGATCACACTCAAATCTGCTGAGAAAGACAGATGTGGATGAAAGCAACGGGACAGGCTAGTAAGTGTACTCCCATTTTTTGTATGTGGATAAAGAAGTACAAGCTGGAAAAAATTGCTTGTGATACAGATGATGCTCTTACCCTGATTTTCATTGAAAAATACTCGACACCTGAATGTGAATGGTGACGTACTTTATGAGAAACATTTAAATTCTGCGATACTGCCACAGTCCTTTCCTGTGTAGGGTCCTTTGGAGTGTGCTTCATGCATGCTGAGGACTTGTAACTTCCCATATCACCTACAGCGTGTAGTTAAGTCTTTTCGCCACTAGGTGGAGCACAACCATAGTCACAATGGAGAACCAAAGCTGCAGCCTAGGTAGTTGTATCTGTTTAAGGAGGGTGAAATAGGATTTAAATGAGGTATCAGTCCAGAACTTGTTACACTATATGAGTTGGGAAAGGAATCAGTCTTCATAGTTAACAAATAAAATGAGTGAGTCTCACTCTAGGTAGTTTAATGCATTAGTCGAAATACACCTTGGAGAGGTTGTATTATTATAACATATCTGTTCGTTGCAGTAGGGATGTGCACTCAGACACCTGCTGGCATTAGCTTTAACAGAGTCCATACAAGTGTTCCTCTGAATATTTTCTGGGCAGGAAATGTCTGTGACAGGATTATGTGGTGGGACATGACAAACTCCACTGAAGTCATGTCGTCTTTTCTTGGATGTAGAGGGCGCTCTACCCTTCAGTTGAGGAGATGCTGACGAATTTTTAGAGAAGTATGTATTTATAAAGGCTGGAGAGTCTTGGAAAAAAAAGTTCCTCTCATGATCTTTTTTCTACTCTTATGAATAAAGGTGAAGCATAAATGTCTGAATTACAAGACGTGACTTTCTTCCTGGAAGGCAAAGCCGATTCCAAGAGTACCGTTTTTTTTTACCGTTTTTTATCATCCCTAGAATCTGTTTTTTTCTATGTTTTCCAATCCTTCCAATCTCTACTTCCTGCTCCTCCTCAGTTAGACAGGAAGTCTATGGAAGCCCGGACAGAGCGGTTAGACATGACGTCAACGGCTGTGACTTTGATCTCCGTGTCTCCAAACTGCATGGTCGCCCTGATCTCTCTCCTCTCCTGGCCTGCTCCTCCTCCTGCTCCTCCCACCTCTCCCGGTAGCGGTAAAGGTTCCGGTAGGTCCAAAGTTATCGTCCCGCACTTCCTGACTCCGGGGTCGGTGATGTAGGTGGCGTCTTCCATGGAGCTGCAGTAGATGTTTATGATGATCTTCCTCTGGCCCAGACGAGCAGGCGTGTAGCTGCGCCTCACGACCTCGCCCAGCGCCACCGACTGGTCGACGCAGACGAAGCGGTCGAGGATGTCGGTGCACCACTCGCGACCCTCCTTGATGAGGAGTTTGTCACGAGGGTGTCGCCCCTCCACGAAGCGGTTCAAGACGCCGACGCCGTAGATCAGGGGGCATCGACGCACTCTGACCTGCGAGGAGAGAGAGGCTGTTAGAAGGTGTCAAAGAGCTGCTCTGTTACCGACAGGTGATCCTGAGCACTCACCACAGTGGGATCCAGCCCGAAGAGCACGGCGCCCTTCAGTATGGTCAGCCCAACGTCGTGGGGGATGATGATGCGACACATCCGCCCAAATGCTCTCTGGACTGCTTTCTGCAGCATGGGCGACTCTGCAAAACCACCAACCAGGAAGAGGAAACGCACGCCGCGCACCTCCCGCTTTGCCATCAGCTCCTCTGTGAGGAGAGAGAAAAGGTCGGAAGAGCTTTAATTTCACACATCCACTCTTTGTCCCATGATCCAACTTGTGATCCTGTGAGGTTTTGACAGTGTGGGAGAGTCTGTTAAAGTGGCACTTGTCTCTGTGTGTTTCTCACCAATGTGTTTGACAATATTGACGATGGTGGGCTGGAAGAGCTCATTCATGGCTTCCTGTGTCAGCCGCAGCATCCCCTGGGACGACCACTTCACTATGTTCATACTGACACACACATACAGAGGAGAGAGTTTGCATCTTTAGTGTTACACATACACTAAATCAATCCATTGGTTAATCAACTGCTTACACACTCACCTACCATCCCTCTCTTTCACACACACACACACACACACACACACACACACACACACACACACACACACACACACACACACACACACACACACACACACACACACAGCTCTCCCAGCCCACACTCACTTGCTCCTCCTCAGGGCGGCCTCCACACTCTGCCCCCGGTGTCTCTTGTAGTAGTCGATGAAAGAGAAGGGCAGGGAGATGTTGAGGGCGTTGGCCCGGCCCGGCGCCGCCGTCCGTTTCCTCGCTTCGAACGCGATGGTGAGGTCCACCCAAGCCGCCGGCCGCTTAGCTTTGAAGCTCTGGATGAAGTCCTCACCGAAGATCTGGCACAGCATGGCTTCGAAGGCCAGGTCTACGCCGACAGCACCATACGGACCGCCTGGAAGAAAAACTACAGTTTGGAAACAGCAGGTTTTTTTTGTGTGTTTTTGCAGATTGTGAATGTTTGTACCTGAAGCCTTGTAGAGCTCTTTGAGTGTTCCCTGTGGCTGCTCGATTTGATGGACTGTCAGGTCAACTGTTCCTCCTCCGCAGTCTGCAACAATATACCTGTCGCCTACACAAAGAGTGCACAATTTAATACCTTCAGTGTCCTGGAAACTCTAAGCATTTTCATAAAATCTGTTAATAACTGGATAAACGGTTTGATTTCAGGGCCAGGAAATATTTTACCCAACTGTAAGAACATGCTGTTTCTCCTCAATTTATGGGAGGAAATTGTAGATTGTGGATAACATGTCTTCATTTTTGTGGAATGTCTAAATGTCATGTTTCCAGTGTGTGTGTGTGTGTGTGTGTGTGTGTGTGTGTGTGTGTGTGTGTGTGTGTGTGTGTGTGTGTGTGTGTGTGTGTGTGTGTGTGTGTGTGTGTGTGTGTGTGTGTGTGTGTGTGTGTGTGTGTTTTGCCTGAAACTCTTCAACCAGCAGACCCTAAAACATAAACAATCTCCAGGCATCTGTGATTGCTGCACTCGCTCTGCTCGTGCGTGTGTTTATGATCTGTAAAGCGATAAGAGCTGGTTTTAGCTTAGTTACCCTGACTTTAGCTGACCACACCCTAAGCCTGTATGAGTGAGTGAGAGATATAGACAATGAACAAGCAACAAGCATTAAAAATGTAGGGAAGGATGAGAGAAGAAAATGCAAGAGGAGGAGGATAAAAAAAAGGGTTCACTCTCCTTTGGTTCATTGACAATGCAGACAGGGAGAGTCCCATGGGCAAGGTCATTCATATATGTGTATATGTGTGTGTGTGTGTGTGTGAGTGTGTGTTGACAGGAAAGGGAGCAGAAAGGGTCAGCAAGGGTCACGTGGCTCCTCAGATTGTTGTCATGGCTCAACAGAGAGAAAGAGGCAGTGTGTAAAAAGCAGAACTGGGTGAGTTTGATTGTCCCTGGGTGGGAATTTATCATCTCAGCAAAACTGGGCACTCTGGGTTGTAAAAAACCCCAACTTATTTTTAATACAACCCCCTCCTTGTATAATTATGAGTTTACTCTTGCAACATTTAGACTTTTTTTCCACCAAAATATAAGGAATTTATATTTAAAACATAGCAGACATTGTAGATAAAGGGCGAAAACAGCAACCACGCTGGAGCGGAAAAGAACTCAGTGAATGCAGTAAATAAAAGTGAGGTTTAGTAGAAATGAGTGAGTAGGTGTGTCTGCTGCTAAAAGTCAACCAGCTGGGGTTAAAAGCCAAAACCATCAATATCTCCGACATGTGGGGTCTGTCTGTCTCTCTCTCTCTCTCTCACACACACACACACACACACACACACACACACACACACACACACACACACACACACACACACACACACACACACACACACACACACACACACACACACACACACACACACACACACACACACACACACACACACACACAGAGTCCTACCAGTCTGTAGCTCAGACCACAGCTCTCCGGTTCCACTCTCCACCAGGAAGGTCCTGCTGTGTCTGGATCGCCTCAGCTGCTCCCTCGCTGCAACAAGCAAACACAAAGCTATAAACACACAGGTACACTACACGCTTCAGTTTTTATACACACCTTTGAAATTGCTTAGATCATTAAATCAGTTCAAAAAGTCACAGTGAGGCAAAAGATAATGGTTGAATATTTCTTTCAGCTTCAGTAGGCAGCCATTTCCAGCAAAAAAGTTTTAAAAGTCATGCGATGCTGTGAAGTTCTCCAGTTCTTCAGGGGCATAGCAAGGATTTTTGTCCCAGGAGCACAGGCAGGAGTTCTTGTACCCCTGAAATATTTATCTGGGCCCCTCTTTTCTAAGTAAAACAACTCAACAAGAATGGATATGGACTCTCTCCAGCAGTGGGCCCCGAGAGGCATCACCACCTTTCACCACCTTTCACCACCTCTCACCACCTCGCAATGCTTGTATTCAAACATTTATTTTTGTCTTTCTGTGAAAACATATAGGGTCAGCTTCTGTTAAACTAATGCTCAATGCATTCAGGCTCAAGTGAGAACATACATTTTCAACCCAATGAAGTTAAATGTTTCTAATTTATTCTTTAAGGTTTAGAACAAGTTTCATAAGCCATGAACCCATGACATTTACCCAATGAATAGTATAAAGTCTTTCGATCCAAGGAAAACAAGAAAAACCAGAGTCCTGACGTTTTCACATGACAGAAGCGATTTGTTGGAAATGCTCTCACATCTCAACTTTCTCCCGGCTCTCTTCACTGGACACACTCTTAACAGAGCTGACAGAAATACAAAAACACCAGACAGCCTGTTTGACAGAGCAGATACACACATAGGCCTTCATACTTGCAGTAAACCCATGAAATGAGACGAGGGCTTTTACGATGAGAAATAACTGCAGATCAAAGGAACAAAAGAGGGAAGTTTGGAAAGAGAGGTCATATTTCTCTGTCTCTGGCTTTTAATAACACAAACTCATTGACAGGGTTATGGCAAAGCTTGGGTCCTGGTGCAATTGTATGTGTGTTGTGTTAGGTTTGGAGAGAAATCTTTGAATAATTTAGGTTCAAGTGGTTTTTACCAAGTTCCCGCAAACCTCATAACTACACCACGGAAATTAGAAAGAAAGACAGAAAGAAAGAGCAATTATAGAGCAACAACGACTACATTGTCTTGAAAGCAAATATCCTTACAGTTGTTATGGCTCTGAATGACGCAGGAGGTTATGTATGTATGTAATTGTGAGTGTGTGTGTGTGTGTGTGTGTGTGTGTGTCTTTGTACGGGGGTGATGAATGAAATGCAAGTCTGGAAACCATTTACATGAAACAGCAGAAAAGAAAATGTAAGTGTGTGTCTGTGTGTGTGAGTTAATGACTCCCCTGTGCTTTCTTTGGAGACGAAATGAGGTGGAATAGAAGCTAAAGATAGTAAAAGCCATGGCGACCATCATGCCAAGTGTGTATGTGTGTGTGTGTGTGTGTGTGTGTGTGTGTGTGTGTGTGTGTGTGTGCGTGTGTGTGTTTGTGTGAGTGTGGAAATGCTGTATGTCTGTTTGTGTGGTGGGTCTGTGTCTGCAGAGTCCTTGCAAAGTGTGCGACCTGGCAGAAAGAAAGTTGGAGGGGGAGGGAATGTTAAAAAGACAGAAGGAAAAGAAAGACAAATGAACGCGAGTGAAGGAGAGGGGGAGAATGACAGAACGGGAGTGGGGGGGGGGGGGGGGGGGGGGGTGAGATCATAGTCTCACTGCACCTTGTTCCAATTACAATATCCTGTGCCTAGTGTGTGTTGTCGTGTGTGTGTGAATGTTCTCTGTGTGCGTGGCACTGACTGCATATGTTTAAGTGGGCCTGTAATGGGGATTTTGGACGGCATGTTAGTTGGCTGAATTATGCATCAATCCCCTTGTTCGCTCTTTGCTGCAATATGGTAGCATTTACCTGGAACTGTTGCAAACTCAGAAGTGTTTGCACTGCAGCTTTAATATAGTCGTGACAATATAATAGTCATGTTTCCACTGAGTCGTCATATAAGTTTTTGGATCCACATACAATTGAGTTGCAAAGTGAAAGGGGTTTCTGGTTCCGGAGGTGTTTTAGGATCTTTCAGCTCATTGTTTTGGTTTTCCGGTTTTGGTTCACCCTGATCGTTTTCAGGCTCAACAGGACACTATTTTTTTAAAGCCAAAAAACCCCTCTGCTAAACCCACTGTACTCAAAGCCCAAATGACTGATGGGTAACATGCAGAGTGAAGCATTTAGCATGTTTCCTCATGATTGGGGAATATTGGACTTGCATTATTTGGATGGCCAGAAACCCAACTTCAAATGAATGCTATTGTTACTTCTAGGTGCGTACATGGGGAACTGTCTGCATACACATTTGCAGACTTAACTTTATCGCGTGATAATATGCCAGTGTTGAGTTTATGGCTTGACCCCGAGTAAGAGCCCATTTGCATCGTGGTGAAGTACTCGCATCATGTTTTTATATGCACAGATTGGCACTTTTGACATTTTAATCAAAGATCAAGCTAATTTGAAACACATCTTTATACTGACGATTCAACCAGAAGAGTTTTTTCATGCCCATGCTCTGCTCTCACTGCCAACCACATGCATTGTCCTTGCAGCAAATCAACCCTGGTTCCCTGAATAACTTTGCTAAAATGATTTGAAACAAAATAAACATTAGATATAGAATACATCATGATCTAGAAAAAATGCAAAGTCATCTGAGGAAAAACCACAAGTAGTATCTGAAGTCAGATCTCACACTCAAACACATCCAGTTGGTCCTTTGCATAAACCACAATACCCAAGTGGAATCCATCAGCATTTCCAGGAACACACTGTGGTTTCAAGCTTATGCTAATGACAAAGCCCACAATAACACACACACACACACACACACACACACACACACACACACACACACACACACACACACACACACACACACACACCACACACACACACACACACACACACACACACACACACCCCACACAGACACACACACATAAAAAGGACACACAGAGCAACACACACTCTCTCTTCACTACCTTGTCTGAAGCTTGAGTCAAAGGGCCGGGAACCTTCCGGATCGAAGCCATTTGTGATTGGCTGCAAGCTCAGGTCAAGCACCTGGTGGAGGCGGAGCTTACGGCAGTAAATGGACGCAGCTTCGGGTTCCAGAGCGATGAGGAGCTGCTCAGGACAGTCAGGAGACACCAGACCAGCCTGGACAAGACAAGAGGGATAGAGAGGGAGAGAAACATTTGAGATCACACTGAGATACTAAAGGGATGAACAAGAGAAAAAAAAGAGTTTGAGACAAAAAAAAAGCTGCTTTTAAAAATCCATCATGCTTTTAGACATGCATGTAGATACTGCTTTGGTCTGTATATACAAATGCTAAGTGCCATTAGGAGAGGAGAGTTGTTATATAAGCACAGTCTTGATGTATTGGGTGTAAAGTTGAGTGGCTTGAATGATGTGTGTGTATGAGTGTGCAGGGCGGGGGTCTGGACACCACTTCCTGTGTTTGTACGCCGGTCTCGCTCATTGTTCACTTGTGATGACATCATCACCAGCAGGAAGAACACACACCCCGACGGACTCAAGCTGGGAGCCAGCGCAGGGTGTGTGTGCCTATATGCCAGTGTGTATGAATTAGACTGTTTATGTATGTACCTGGGTGAGTGAAGGGCAGATCTGAGATAATGCTGAGAAGACCTGTGTGTGTGTGTGTGTGTGTGTGTGTGTGTGTGTGTGTGTGTGTGTGTGTGTGTGTGTGTGTGTGTGTGTGTGTGTGTGTGTGTGTGTGTGTGTGTGTGTGTGTGTGTGTGTAAAAATGTGAAAATTGAACATAAAGAAAACAAGCATGAGCATGGCATTAGAAGGTAAAAGTTGTACAGTATTTGCATATGTACTGTACAGGTACATACTGTCTCTCTCACACACACACACACACACACACACACACACACACACACACACACACACACACACACACACACACACACACACACACACACACACACAGGTCCATTCTCATTGATGTGTATTATGATAGGACCCCCTGCATTCCTGTCCATATACGCACACTTCCTACAAGTCATTGTGACTCGTACAGCACAGCAAGTGTGTGTTGATGGGAAGATATACGAGGAGGATGGAGGCAAAAGTGCAGCGTTATAATCTGTGTGTTTCTGTGTGTTTGTGTGTGTGTGTGTGTATAGTAAGTGATCTTCCATGGGAACATTAATCACAGCCTTTATCTCATGCTTTATATGTTGCCTTTCTTTCCATCTTCGTGTTGTTCTTCCTCTCTCTGTCACGCATACGGCTAGGATTTTGAAAGTTTAAGTCTTACAACCAGGAGCTGTTACAGTTACATGTATGTGCTATACTGGCATCCATTCATGGCTACACTTCAAAACCATGTATCGCTCAAATTGTTATGCAACATGGTCATAAATTTTAAAAAATTGGGGAAAAGGCCTGTTTTTGTCAGACCAGAACAAGTTTTTCCTTATCTATTGCTGTATGCTAGGATTCATCAAAATGTATGTGTGTGTGTGTGTGTGTGTGTGTGTGTGTGTGTGTGTGTGTGTGTGTGTGTGTGTGTGTGTGTGTGTGTGTGTGTGTGTGTGTGTGTGTGTGTGTGTGTGTGTGTGTGTGTTCCTACCAGGTATGCAGCCTCTCTCATGAACTGTTTGGCAGGTTGTCTCCACACAGCAGGGACGGTAATAACCCATCTGATCTCTTCTCCCTCCAGCTCCGATGTGGACTGGTCCTTCACCTCCTAAAACAGGATCAATGAAGCACTTTCTTTGGTAAACCCCTCAAAATCGAACTCAAGTCATGAGCTTCCATCAAAGCAAATCACTTTATGTGCTACAGTGCAGCAAACATTTTAAGTCATCTCTACCCCTTGGCTTGCAAAGTAAAGGTTTATACATATAAGCCACATGTAAATACATCACACTAATATAATCCAGTGCATAAATGTGTCCACCTTGAGGCTTCATACTTAAACTGGGGCTTTAATGTGCACCTTTAGAGCATGTTCCCTGAAGAAGTGCAGGGCGTGAGCAAAAACCTCGATGGCTCGGACCTTCCGTCCGTTGACCGCCTCCAGCTCCGTCTCCATGGTGAGGTCCTGCAGCAAACACAGACGCAGCTGCTCAAAAACTGCAGCAAAGACAAGTCTTTTCTCTGATGCTTAAAGCCTCAAAGGGTATACTCCAGTAATTTTGTATTGCATTTTTATAAAATTGGGAGACTTATGAGAGACAGAGTCAAAAGAAGACCTAATATAGTTTAAGCTCCAAAACCACTGGATCCTGCAGTTCCCACAATGCAGTTCGATGCAAATTGGCCCTTTTTTTCTGGAAGTGTTATAAAAAATTGGCTTTATGTTACTTCTACCCATATACTCCCCCTTTCTCATCTGATTCTCCTGATCTCTCTTACACTTGTGCTGTGGATCTTCATCTTGAACTTATCAAAGTACAGCCAGTGCCGGGCCTCCTCTGGGTCCAGGTCGTGGTAGAAGTCCCGGGCCGCGAACCCAAAACTGTGGAACCGCAATTCGGGAGTCAGCAGCAGACAGGTCGGGCTCTTCTGATTGGCCACCCCTGGGTCGCCGCCCTCCCAGCGCCTGCGAAGGAAGGAAGAAAAAAGATGTCAAGGATAGGAAATAAAATAACAGAACTGAATTGAAGACAATAAACACGAGTTCTTACTTCATCATGTGAATGGCTTCCGAGTCCTGTGTGAAGCTGAACGCGTAGCCGCTGGAGGTCGTCCCAAAGTCTATCGCCACAACAACGGAGAACGGACAGGTCATCCTGGGTCTGACCTCCACCATCTGAAAGGGAGAGTTTGTGTGATTGGTAGACGGTACTGATAGGAGAATAATTCTTCAGGATTACTCTTATTTGATCGATTGCCATGTAAATTGGTTCAGATATGGATTTTTAAAACCTCTCCTCTCCTCTCCTCTCTCCTCTACTCTCCTCTCCTCTCCTCTACTCTACTCTCTCTCTCTACTCTACTCTACTCTACTCTACTCTACTCTACTCTCCTCTCCTCTCCTCTCCTCCCTCCTTAACTCCTAATATGTAGCTTTTCTTTACCACAGATTGTAGTAGTGTGTTACGTCTACACTTCACTTTTAACTCTGAGTGTTTTTACAAACCATAATGACAGTGAGAAGTAGATGTGGGTTTACAGGTCGTGTTTAGACGCTAAATATAAAGAAAAAAAGTAGAAAGGGGAAAGGGTGTGTGTGTGTGTGTGTGTGTGTGTGTGTGTGTGTGTGTGTGTGTGTGTGTGTGTGTGTGTGTGTGTGTGTGTGTGTGTGTGTGTGTGTGTGTGTTACCGGTGAGGGTGAAGGTGTGAGGGGTGTGATGCTGCAGTCATTTCTAGCTGTCGCAGGCGATGAAGGGGCTGATAAATGATCACCTGACAGTGAATGGAGAAAGAGAAAGAGGAGGAGGAAGTGAACTGGAATGAATGGAATCTGATAAGAGTAATATTCCCAAGTGGGAGAGGGACATGGAGAGGTCAGTGTGTTCACACTCCAAAAGATAAGCAGAGAGAGAGAGAAGTGAGTCGTTTTGACAAGGTTGCCATAGTAACGTAGCATGTGTATAAACTGTACAGTACTGTATGCGTGTCTCACCAGGTATCTGCAGGCTGTTGGGGTCTGGCTGCACCACGTCAGCCATCTTTACAGGAGCCAGGGTCTGCGGAGAAACACAACAACACCAACATGGTGCAAATAGCATAATAAATTATTTATGGCTTCCAAAAAACATAAAACAGATACAGTGCATGAGATAGTGGGAGCATTTTGGACACACCAAAGATATTCTTTAGCCAAGGAGGGGAAGTGAAGAAGACACACCCCAACTATCTTTCACAGCACAATTCAACTTCAAGTTTTCAGCTACTGGTTGCATGGAGAAGATTTTAGGTTTAAGTTTAGTACTCAAAAGGTCTGCAAAATACTAAATATCTAAATGTTATATGAGCCAACTTTTTGTATGGGTTAAACAAACAAGAAAACATTTTAAAGTGAACAAGAAAATATATACTGTATATAATCCTAATTATTGAGTTGTCTCTATGCCATCTGTATGTCCTTCTGCACATGCATTTAATTTGTGTCTTTGTGCGTGTGTGTGTTGGTTTACATTGGCTTGTGTGTGTGTGTGCCTGTGTGATCCGAGCCAAGAGCAAAACTAAACAAAGGAGTCCAATGAAACAAAGCTGTGTTTGTTTTAATCTTGTTCTGTGAGTGTGTGATTGAGAAAGTGAGAGAAAAAGAGTGTGAGTTAGTTTGACATCCTTTCTTTGCGTACATGCATGCAACATCTGCCTGTCTTTATTCAGGCATGAAAAACATTTTAACATTTTAATGTGTACTGTTGTGCATGTGTGCATCACTGGCTTCCCCTCACAGGGTCTGTCCTTGCTTTTTGATGGTAAAACCAGAGTTTGAAACTCCACATCTCTGCCTTGTTTCATCGCTCTTGCACATACTTTTTTCTTTCCGTCTGTTTCTGTTACATCCCGTCGTCTCTGTAAGATCAATGTGCAGTGGACGATTTACATCCAACCCCCCTTTTGCCCCTCTTTTCTTCTCTCTCCCTTTACCAGACACACGACTTAAAGCTTGCAGGGGATCAGCAGAACAAGCAGCCCCCCCCGAGACGTTACATTAAGGACAGATTGTGCAACACCCTCCACTTTTACGCACCATTAACAATAGAGCACTCTCACTTTAAAGTATATGGCAGATTTACTGGCAAGACAGGCTTTTTTTAGTGCTCATTATCATGCAGCATTGACAGTTCATAACAGAACCATGAATAATAAACAATACAAACATGAAAGTTTGTAGTTTAGAAACTAAAGGGCAACTCAAAAGACTGCAGACAACACAAGTTTTGACGGATGCGTTTGTCCAAAACTGCTTATAAAAAAACCCAAATTCAACCGCCATAGGTACATGTCATCAACAATTGGAAGTGCTTTGAATCTTAACTCACCTCTTTGTATGCTGTTGCAACACTATTCCCTTTTTAAGTTTTTGCCTCTCCAAAAGTATTCCCCACCACAGTCAGGGACGGAGATGGAGAGGAGGCGAACAGGAGGAAACTGTGACTGGATATGATGTTTCTCTAGAAATCCCTTGTTAAAAAGGACTTCCCCGCTGCATCTGCAGGCAGATGTCCCAAAATTGGAATTTTTCTTCTTCTTCTGAGAAGTTCTGAGTTGGATTTGTAGTTCTATCTCTCTTCAGCCGAGCTCGCTGCGTCTCCACTCTATGCAGGAATGTCAGAGAAAAGTGGTGACACACACACACAAACACACACACACACCAAAAAGTTGGAAGAGTGGGAGGGCTATGACAGCGTATATGTGGGGGAATGCTGGGGGATTTACCTCACTGGGAAATTGTGGCGTGTGTGTGTGCGTTGGAGATTGAGGGTGGAGTATTCCAGAGCAGGCTATGTATTAAGTCATCTTGCCCTCTCCATCCCCTCCCATTCCTCCATATCTATCCTTCCTCTGTTTAATTATGTCTTCCTGTACTCCTCTTTGCTTCTCTTTTCATCTCTTCACATTCTGTCGCTTTGTTTTAATTATTTTATCTTTTTTTTGTCTCCTTTCCACTTCTTTGTCTTTATCCCTTTACTTTCCTTGTTGCAGTAGCTGCTCCGTTAACCTTTTCATAACCTTTTCATGACCTTTAGGTACAACTTTCTAACTTTGCAGACAAAAGCAGGAAGCGGTCAGGTGTGTTCTGCCAGCATGAAACAAATGATTAACAAGTTTTAAATGCACAGTTCAGTGAATGGTTTGGAAATATGTTTATTTGCTTTCTTGTCGAGATCTAGATGAGAAGATCGATACATCTCTAATGTCTGAGAGTTGTATCTATAAGATAAGATAAGATAATCCTTTATTAGTCCCGCAGCGGGGAAATTTGCAGACTATGACAATCAGTTTAAAAGTTAAACTGTGGCAAATGCATTCGCTGCAGTCTTACCAAATACATGTTTTCTTATGCTGTGTCTTTGTGTGTGTGTGTGTGTAGATTTGTGTGTGTGGATCTTGAGGTCCACGTCAATGCTGCAAGGATCTGATTTCTCCCCACTAGAGCTGTGATTGAAAGCATACATTAACCCCCAGTGCTTGAAATCACACACACACACACACACACACACACACACACACACACACACACACACACACACACACACACACACACACACACACACACACACACACACACACACAGACTCTGAGCTGGCCCCGCTCCCAATGGGCAGAGGAAGTCAGACCTCTTGAGTGTTCGAAAGAAAAGGCCTCTGGTACACACACACACACACACACACACACACACACACACACACAACACACACACACACACACACACACACACACACACACACACACATCCACATACACTCCTTGTCCTGTCAAATTTCCAAATCGAATTAGTGTGTGTGTGTGTGTGTGTGTGTGTGTGTGTGTGTGTGTGTGTGTGTGTGTGTGTGTGTGTGTGTGTGTGTGTGCGTGTCTGGAAGCCATTACCTGGCATGTCTCCCATTGCTGCCCAAAAACCAAGAGGCCCCATATGGATCCTGCCATCACCACTCTTTCTCCTTCTTTCTTTTGCTTTATTGCTGCTTTTATTGTTTTACATCTGTCCCTTCTCTGCTTTATTGGCCATTCTCTCTCTTCTCTTCCTTCTTTCCTTGTTTAATCCATTATGTTTGATCCCCCGCCTGTATTCATTTGCTCCAGTTAATTATCTAATCACTAAATTAGCAGTCGGTTGGCAGCCTTTCAACAGCTTTGCTATCAAACCTGTGCTTTCCATTATTTTGCCTGACACCTCTGCTTGGCAATCAGCTTTTTCCTCCTCTGCATTAGACCTTATTAAACCATAGGCTTTACTCCCAGCAGGGGGCCCACATTCAATCTCCTCCATCACCCCAACGAATCTAAATTCTGAAACAGATCTTGAGTCGAGGTCTGGGTGCAGCCTCACCCTTCTCTCCCTGGAGGTCCGGACGCAGGAAGCCCAACACAGGAAGTGATGGAGTCAGGTGACAGGAAGGAACCCCTGTGCTGCATTACTCTCATGAATTGCACATTATCTCTGGGACCCTGGAAGTCCTCGAACGACGGAAACACACCCATAACATACACATGCAAGTGTGCATGCCAACACACACACACTGAGATACTGTTCTTCCTCAAACTGCTCAAAATAGACCCCAATCTCAACCACTGCCCATATGAGAACCTGCTACTTCCCCCACCAGATAGCATTCATGGAAATAACAATCATTTTAGATTTTTTTTTGTAAAGGCAGTTACGTTGTTTATATCTTGTTGATAGCTTTTCACAGTATCGACCAAAATACATACATTTATGCTAGTGCATGTTAATTAGACTTTTCAGGAGATACACTTATTCGCTTCCGTGCTGAGAGTTAGATGCTAACATTGGTACCACTAGCTACAGGCTACAAACAGCTAACTTAGCCTAGTGGAGCTATGGGGAAACAGCTAACATGGCTTTGTTCAAAAGGAAAACCTAAATCCACCTACCAGCACCTCTACAGCCCGCAAATTAAAACACTAAACTTTTTTGCTAAACTAAGCTGGTAGCCCCATATTAACCCTTAGACATGCTAGGGAAATCAATCTCTGCGTATAGTCCCCAAAATGTAAAACTGTTCCTTTTACATAAAATTAAAATGCATATCTTGTTTTTGAACGAAGTTTTCTAATTATAAATAATGTTTAATTAGTGAGCTTTAGGGTTGCTGGTATGCTGATCTTTTTTGAGCTAACAGCTAGAGGCTAGCTGTTTCCCCCTGTATCTAGTCTTTACGCTAAGCTTAGCTGACTTGCTATAGCCTCATATTTAACATACAGACAAGAGAGGAGTATAAATATTATAATCTAACTAAGCTTAGGTCAAGATGCATGCACTGTAAAGTTCTAGTTTAGCAGGGACAGATGCTCTGCACATTCACATGCCTTTTTGAAAAGAATGTTATTCTACCCATTTCGTTTATTAAGGTGAATAATGGTCATGAATATGCAGATCTCCTCAACCTGCTCCCGTGCTGTTGGTTATAAAGCGTTAATAATTATACAACCTCTTGTAAAACAAATAGTCTTGCACAAGTACTGCATGACTTTTTGCACAATTTTTGGAAGCAAACATAAAAAAACACACAAGGGGCCTAGAGTCTGAACATTGGTTGTAAAACGCACAGGGGAACCATTAAGAGGGGGGGTAGAAATATCTGCATGTACTTAGCGACTCATTGATTTCTTAAAGGTTTCTGGAACAAATGTGTAGCAGGAATAGACTTCCATGTTCACCGAAGTCCTTGTTAAAATCATACTGTAGGCCTGTTGCTTGTCAGAGTGACAACAGCCCCTTAGTGGTGAGCGTTAAAAAGACCTCAGACTAGGAGCACTTGTACGTGCAGGAATACTGAGTTTGTGCAGAAAATAATGAAGGCGATATTGTAACTAGAAGTGCGTGCTAACGGGCCACTTCCTTCTCATGTGCACAGAAGGGTGTGTTGTATGTTCCAGTGCGTGCATGCGCACATGTATGTGTCCCTGCAAGTGGCATTGGACAAACTCACCGGTGAAGCCTGGGGTGGGGCCACAGGAAAGGCTGGGGTAGAAGATACACACTCACACACATAATACACACACATTTTAAACAGGACTGCCCTCTGACATCAGGTCTGGGCTATTGTGTAAGAAAATGAGAGGGAGAGCGAGGGGGGAGAGAGAGTTACAGGAAGGGAATTTATGATTTATGATTCAATAGCAAATACACTGAGGGTTGAAATTTATAACAGGGGAGAGAGAGGGAACGTCAAGTAACAGCAGTCGGGGGAAGGAGAGACGTCTGTAACTAAATAGTGAATGTGAGAACAGTTGGTATGTGTGCATGCAATATATTGCTGTGTTCTCCCATGACAATACACGTGGTTGTGGGCAATGTTGTGGGCAATATTAAATCTGCAATATGAGTCATTCATATCAAACCATTTTTCACCCAAAGACATCTCTAACTGCCTTTTTTATCCGTGATCAGAGCAGAAAGAGAGAGATATTCTACTAGGTTTGGATGCAGCTTGTACGTGCATGTAGGTGCTGTGCTGTGAGTGTGTGTGTGTGTGTGTGTGTGTGTGTGTGTGTGTGTGTGTGTGTGTGTGTGTGTGTGTGTAATCACAAGAAAATAAACCATTCCTGCAGCTCTTTATGAGTTTCCCAAAGAGAGGTTACAGAGGTCAGGGTGCATAAATCAACTGCAAACACACTCTCTCTCTCTGAAGAACATCTGGTGTTCCTGATTTAATGTCGCCATGACCTTCTCAACACATATGCACGAGCATGCCTCTTGCATTCAGCTGTGACAATGCAGAAATAATGCAGCAAGCTAGAAATCTGTCACAGTGACAATTTACGGTGACTCGGAGCTTCTCTGAATGTTAACTACATGGCAGTGGTGTAGTGCAAGATTCAAGGAAGACCATGCAGTATAGTTACTTGTTTGGACCACTGAGTAAACAGTACTTAACTCTTAAGATGAGATATTCACCTATTTAGTCATTAATAGAAAAATAGCAACCACTTCAAAAGGCATTAGTGGTTATGCTGGTGGAGCATTTACATCCTACATTCGATCCACATTGATAACCCAATAATGCGGTTTCTGCTAGAGGACACACCATACTGCCCATAAAACCCTACTGTGTGTTACAGTCGCCCTCTGCTGTGAAGCTAGGGTAATGCACCCTCTTATTTACTGCTGACTCGGGACAACTCCTCTCGTTTAGCTTTTACAAGGACACATGGATTGATCCACAGTCGTTATGAAATGCGTAGGACAGAGGCTGAATGAAAATGTAGTACACATGAGCCATGGATTCTTTATTTAGTTGTGGCAGTTCAGCCTTAGATAAGTAGTGTTTAAGTGTCAGAAAGCTAATGAAGTATATGACCTCAATTATCTGTGGGTGCTGCTAATAAGTTAATGGCTATTTTGAGAATGCAACTTGAGAATGACTAAATGTACAATTTACTACTGTTTTCAATAAACTACAGTCTTCAGAATGGACTGTAAAATGATGCTTTTCCATCAAGGTTATGTTAGATAGAGTGAGTCCTGAACATTATCTCTCTGCATTCCCCAACATACATGTGATTGTCATCATGTTATTTAAGCCAAACAATGTGTCCGACTGTCATTACTAAAAACTTTGTCACCTCTCTAAATCTGCATTACTGAAACAGGTGGAGCAGTGTTTTGGGATATGGGCACATTGTTTAAAATGTTTTGAAATCATTACAACAAAATCCTCCAGGGTTTTAACATTGAAGCACTAGTGTGTGTATTAATAACAAGTAGATTTGTATTGTACTTCCCATGTATCATGAATACAACTGAGTCATAGAGTTGAACTTTTTTTCTGAAATACCATACAAATGCTCACTAACCGAGGTTTGTTTAATTATACTTACTGCATTTGTTAAGGTATTGCTATAAAGATTCTTCACATATATGTAGAAATTCTGTACACTGCACAATAAAGAATCCCCATTAACAACTGACATGTATGACAATTGTATCAGTTGGTTGTCGATATTGATGTTACTGTCCATTTTCTGATTGTTTTGCACACAATAATGTAACAATAAGAATAATGAATTCGAGCACACACAGGAATGTCTAGATTATTAGACTTATCTGTGAAGGAACAGAACTTTTTTTTGCATTAGGACTTTTTACAATACAAGCACCAGGCATGTGCTTTCAAAGCTTCTTTTGACTCATAATAGTCAGATATCAATGATCAAATAAACACAATAGTCCCACTGTGTTTGTGTAAAAGTTTAATAATGTATTACAACAAATTGTTGTGAGGGTATTTTAAAAAAGTCCTTTAAGGCTAAAAACAAATATAATATTTCTGACAAACAGAAGTGTATAAGTAACAGTGATAGATGTGGCACGGACTGGGGATGTCCTCGCCCCTGAGAAGCATGTGCACACTACTGCTCACACTCACATATTAAATTCTTTAATCTGCTGCACCGTTACTCTCCTCTTGTTGCTTTCTCAGCTCTCACAGGACTAACAACCAACCAACTAGAACTTTGTCTGTTTAAAAACGGGTCAGAACTAATTAATACAGCCACGTTGTCAAATATTAACTTGTCATATTGATTACAAAAAAGGGGGCAGCGAGGAAAAATGGGTTATATTTTGTTTACCGTACTTACATGAATTGGGTAGGGGCGGGGCGTGAGGTCGTCTTGGCCAATAGAATTGCTAGGAAATGTTGATTGACGTAAAGTACAACCAATTACTGGGGTGTACAGCTGGACAAACGCGACCCACGACACAACGTTTTCCCCCCTCGACGTTTCGGCAGGGAAACAGTGCATTTATCCGTTTTTAGCCAATTACGCGAGCCAGCTGACAAAGGAGACACGTTGTTTTGGCGTATTGGAGATTATTAGAAGAGTTTCTTTACTGTGTGGCTTTCCTGTGACGTCCGGGACCGGAAAAGAGCCTTTCCCCCCCCGACAGCTGGTTTGCGGATTCCCCCTGTAAGCACTTGAAGTTGTGTGGTGAGTTGTTGTTATTAGTGGAGCAAAGGGGGGAAGCTAGCTGTTTGCTACATGAAGGAGAGAAAGACATGGAGAGAGGTTTGCAATGAGGCAACAACTCCCGCTAACTGGCTTACAATGTTGATTTAAAAGCAAATGATGCATGTGTGTATCTCGTGTCAGAGCATGTGTCTTAATAGCACACATTTCACTGTTAACACTACTTTTGGTGTTGCACCATTAAAGCCCACAAACTCTCTGAAAAGAAGAAAACACTCATGGAAATTATTAAAAGGTGACTAACCAACTTGGGCGTCATCTCCTACATTAAATATAGTTGTATTGTGGCACAACACCGGAACTCTACTAACCTCATTAAGAGATGCAGTGTTTAATGTTGGATTTCTGTCTTTACTTAGACCAGCAACACTTTATTATGTTAAACACACTGATTTGAACAACAGAACTCATGGGTTGATATTCTGCTGTTCATACTGTTAGTCGTTTAGTCTATAAAGTAAATTAAAGTGCTTATTATTTGTTATCAATCGAAAGAATGATTTTATTTCGGAAGCCACGCAGGCATTTGTGTTTCAGAAGAGAGTAAAAAGTGTAGTGGTGCTGTGGCGGAGCTTGAAGGATGTTTGTTAACACGCTGCATTCAAGTACTCATTGCGAGCCCCGATTTTCGCCACTCCACGTTATTGTGACGTGTACCGCTGACTTGGTTCATTGGTTCCCAAACTTAGTGGGGTTTTTTTTTTTCAGTTTGACCCTTGGCCTTAGAGTTGCATCAGGTCAAACACAAAGACGAGAGCCTTGTGGGATGTTTCAGCGAAGACGTAATCAGAATTGCTAAGAGGTAAAGCTATCTAGTAAATTGTTATAATAACAAAAAGATAAGATAAGAGAAAAAAGTTAAGCATAATTTATGTTGAACACTTTCATATTTTAAATATTTCTCCACATTTATTTGACCTGACGCCCAGGTTGGCAGCGGCTGTGTTATTTGATTGAAAGAAAACTTATTGGCAACAGCTTTCATGGTTGTTTTATTGTTTTTTTCAAAACGCTTAATGACTTTAATCGTAAATGTGAGAAAAGCTGCTTTCCTCTCTTGTATGTCATTGAAAATGGACTAGTTCGGGGTTTAATGCTGTTTGTTTGGGCAAAATAAGGAGCGTAAGGGCATACTTTGAACTTTAAGACATTGTGATGCATTTTTCACACTTTTATTTGATTGAAGGTGCTTAATACCAAATTCCTAGTTTATCTATCTTGATTGGCTCTACACAGCTCTGATGGCAACGGCTGAGCCGGTGGCCAACAGTGCTGACCTGCAAACCTGGGGTGGTGGTTGGGACCGGAGGGTGGGTGTTATGATTTTGAGATGATGCCATGGGTGTGGATGGTGTTATCAGCAGTAACCGGTGTATGAGTGAAGAGCAGAGCGGCAGCCATTAGCTACCAGTGGGGCACACACACACTGGAACTCTAGTGCACTAACATGCACGCACGGCCGGACCAGCTACGCAAAAGTTCAGAGACGTTTGGATTTCAACACCCACTGAGAGAGTGTCTCTTCATTCTCTGCTCAGGACGCCAATACTCCCCTTTAAATTTACATTACATACAGTTGTTTGCTGCTATGTGAATGCTCTGAATTTGGGATTTAGCACATTTAAACTGGCAATGAAGTCACTGTAGTTGCAGCCCTATTATTGTGTTTTTGTATTAACGATAGCAAAAAACAAGGTATGCACCAAAAAGAGTAGTGTTCTACACTCAAATGTCTGTTTATTATGTACAACAAGCTAAAACTAATGTTGTCTAATACAACATCTCTGTAGTCGTTCCTTCATGAATGTTAGTGAGGTTTTTATTTTACTTTAAGGGCATTTGGGTGCTCTGGAAATGTATTTTTCTGAGAGTTGTAATATTTAATCTACCCACATATAGACATGGACAAGATATTAGAAACACATCTCATTATAATATATTTAGACTTAACATCACCACAATCTATACATTTTTTTAAAATGACCATAAAATGAACTATTATTTTTAGGTTGTGACACTCCAAGCCTGATGTGTTTGTTTGTGTTATGATATTTCTTGTTGGTTGAATAGGAAGGGTTAAAAAAATCAAACCATGTTCCACAATTGGTACATTTTTCTCAACACAAAATAAAGCCTGGCTCTTCCCATCAGAATGGAAAGCAGAGGAAAGAGTGTCAGTGATTTACAGTGTTTATCTGCTCAGAGTTCATCAGAGCTGGATCTTGTTCAGTCTTGAGATCCATCATCATCACCACGCAGTATCGGCCTCAGGGGGGAAAAGGAATGGAAATAGTTTGGTGGGATATAACCAGATGTTGTGGTGTAGCGGCTTGCATATCAGGGCTACGTCTGTTTCTGTTCATATTGTCAATATTCAGATAAATTCCGACATCCGAGCTGGGGCTGGTTGATATGGTTGCATTCACAGTAACAATAAGTATTTATACGGCTTTACATATATTATGACATGACAATACTTTCCAATATAACACGTAAGATAGTCAAACGGATGTTCAAAACACTGTTATGGAGTATGTAAGACAAAAAATAAAAGCTCCAAAACGTATTTTGTTAGCTTTTGATTACAGTCTGCTCAAAGCTAGAGCTTAAACTATACTAACTATTGATTAATCAATGTTTAAGTCATTTATCAAGATCAACATTTTTTTCTTCCAGTTCTATGAATGTGATAGTTTTTTCTTTTTTTTTTTTTTTCACTGTACACTGGATTTCTTTTGAGTGAAGTCTGGTCGGATAGATCAAGCCATTGGATGTTGTAACCTTAAATTGTGATTGGCATTCATTTTACATTTTCGAATTCCTGTCTCGTCAAAAGGTATTTTCAAATCCCCCACATTCATGAAAGACCGCGAATGCAGCACCGACAACCACGTGACCGACCCAGCTCTCTAACGCTAGCAAGGTGGCTAACAGGATTTAGCTAACTTGAGCTACGTTGCATCGCAGCGCAGAGTAATCCCCACTGGAGAAACGACGACCACGCACCCTCCGCTGTGTACTTGCTGTAAACTTTGTGTAACGTAACACTTCGACGCGAGCACCGAGAGCACAATGCCAGGTAACTTCAACGCGTGAAACCTCGACGGTTCTTCTCGTGGCCGTGGAGCTGCTGTAATCCCCGGAGCGGAGGCTTGTTGTGTTGACCTGCCTCCGTGATGCTGCCATGCTGTAGCAGCGTGCTAGCCGAGCAGCAGACTTTGTTTGCTCGCCAGCATCCGACCGATGAAGCAGTTTGACCTCGGTGCATGGGTTTACATGTTATACTACATTACAGTGTCTTTTTTTCACTCGCTGCTTTGTTTGCGTTTTACTCGTTTTCACGCAATAATATCACCGGCCGACTTTAATGGGGATATCCTAGCCCGATACCCTTTGTTGTTACTGGGATAGCTTTCACCTTAGGCCCGGGCATTGACAGCACCGCTACGTGTATCCGTGCGGTCGCAGCTACGGTGAGCTAGCCGCCTAGCATCCACGTTACCTCGGCTAACACCGTCCGATCCTCTCACCAACTTTCCAGGTGGGCCTAGACACCTGGTTAGCCCGTTAGCTCCGCGGTTAGCATGCTACGTGCAGGCCACTACGACACAGCTCCCATTACACACCGTGCACTGACTGTTACATTACATAACCCACCGTGAAGCCCTTTATTCTGAGTGCCACACAACTATTGTGAACAGTTAATAGAGATGCATCAATCTATCATCGGTTTCTCGTGTTATCCAGGTTTTTTTTTTTTTTTTTTTTTTTTTTTTTTTTTTTTTTAGCTCCGCAGATTTGAGATTTTTAAGTTGTTTTTTTTAACCCCCTTGACATGCAGGTACACATTGTATTTAGGATATTCTTCTAATAACTTGAGAAATTATATATAAAAAAAAATATTTGGACCTTTCTATACATTTTTTTTATGGTATTTGTGACGTTATCTAAGCTTATTTTGTTGTTATGTCACTAACTTGGATTGTTTAAAAAGCTGTTTACTATTTGCATGAATGAGTTGACTTATATTATTTTAGCACTTCCACTAAAATTATTTTCATTTTCAGGTGATTATTTTATTCTTTGTGTAATTATTTATTCTATATAACGTCAATCTTTGTGAAAAGTGCCCCGAGCCCACAGTCATATTGTTAAATTGCAAGTATTTCTATAATTTATTCGTCCGACACTCCCAAACCCCCAAAACATTTGATTTGCAATGATGTGACAGAGTTTGAAATGGTAAAATCATCCTTTCTTTGACAAGGTGGAGCTATTAAGTGTTTGCAATATCTGTTTTATAAATTAGTTTAACGATGATCAAGTAACCCCTAATCCATAAAGTGGCACACAATAGTAAAGCTATTGTCCATCATAGCTTCCCAGAGCCTAAGGTGGTGCTTCACATATTTATTATCAGACCTACAGATCAGCTCCCAAAAGTTTTTATTATTTAAATAGGGAGGGTGGTCTTCAGGAACACCCAATAAAAATATATTGACGTCATCAACAACTAAAGTGCAATGCTAGTGTTTTGAGATGGCAACATGAGGCGTTATGGCTTTAAATATTATTTTTTTTATATTCTCAGAATTTTAGATTTCTGTGTAGTCCACCAGGTGTTACCTTTCCACTGTTTATCCTTCACCCTCATCAAATCGGATCAAATCACAATCCGCTCGCCGGCGTGGAGGATGCTAGGCTCTGCTAACTAAATATTATATGGTGACCAACGCATGGTTATGCAACGTGAACATGTTAAGTGCTACATGCAGTACATAATGGCACAGTGCTCCCTGTCTCCACTTCTCCTTGTTCAAGACGATTCACCCGCCATGCACTCTTGTGTCGCCTGAGCAGACTCATGTCTATAGGCACTCATAATTGATTTACAGGGTTGGGATTCACATGATACTTTTTAGCTTTATGGAATTCATACTTTTTTGAAAGAATCTTTTACTTTGCTAAGGTTGAACTGACAGCTTGGATAAACTTATTTTTTGTCGGTCTTCTTTTATTCTTACTCCAATTCCTGATTTTAATAATGTTGCATATCCTGAGTGTTGTGAATTTGTTAAAACTGTCTGGAAAACTTTGGAAATTGATGTAGAATTTCTTTGTTTTTCCATAACACTTTACAGACCGCTGTAGAAGTGGTTGAACACACTGGCAAACTCACACATGCAGTGTGTGAGCATGCTGGCCCCTTGCTCAACTAGTACAGAATTAAATTTAGGCTTGTCGTATTCTTTTACAAAATGTTTGTTCCTTCCCTCTCACTCTCTCCTTCCCTGACTCTTATTTGCCTTCTTGGCTAACGTCTTGTTTAAATCTCTGCACTGCATAATTGGACTGCTTTATCACTGTCCCCAGATAGACAGAAACACTGACGGCTTCGAGCGAGGCAGACACACCTCCTTGTAGTCTACTAACCTACTTAGATGTTTATTTGAACTCCTCTGAAGGACAGTGTGTCCGTACCATCACTGTGTACAGTTGCCAGCAGTCCACCTCGGGCCAAACTCAGCTCTCATATGTTGATTGTGTCACGTTGACCGGGACAGAAACAGCAGGTTTCAGTGTCAACATAACATTACGTCCTGTGTTTGGATATCAGGTTCTTATTGTGAAGCTGCTGGGAGTCCGTCCTCTCAAGTCCAAAATTGTGGGCCTGCATCAGGCTGAACCTGGGGCTGGGTGTGTGGCTCGGTTGAGATCATCACTTTACCTTTTTTTCTTTTCTCTCTCTCTCCTTGCTGTGAGGCCGCGGTTGAGTCATGACAAGTCTGTTCGAGCTGGCTGGCAGTATGAGGATTATGTCGTTGTAGTGGCCATTTCTCATCAGAGCAGCAGTTATTTGTCACAGAAGTAGGCGTGCACAAATAATCATGTCTGATCACCATTTTTTCACAATTAAATGATGTATACTTGGTGGTGTGGTGTGTGGGACCGAAAGTAAAAGCCATTTAAACACCAAAAGAGGTGCAATAGGATGGATGTTCGTTACATGAAGATGAAGCTGGCTCTTTGTACCCCGATGAAGGTGTTTCCACTCAGCAGATGATCATCCCTTTCCATCAGAAAGGGCAAGATGAAATGTGCAGCAAGTACAGAATATCACTAAGTGAGATGATCACTCTCAAAACAACCATAGCACATAAAGCTCGACATCAAAAGTACTAATTTAATGCCACTGTAGCAAGAATGTCGGTGAAACATCTGTACTGAACAGTATAATTTTCTGACAGGATGAACCGGTTTTCCTTCTTTTTTTTTTTTTTTTTTTTTTTTTTTTTTATAAATCTTAGTCATCTGGGAGCAGCAGGAAAGATGTGTAACACCTGCAGCCTCTCCTTTGCAACATGCCCCACCATGATTCACTGATTATCATTGTCTTTTTAAATGTGCTGAAGTCGACATTCAGCGCTTCAATAAAGCAGCAAACAGCTGTTATCTATGTAAAGATCTAGTGGAGTAATGTCAACCTGAGATGAGAATGAAGTTGCTCCCCCTCTGTGTGTGATGTTATCTGAGCTCCTCCCTGCTTTGTTTACATAGCCGGGCCGTCCACGGGTGCCTATTTAATGCTGGAGCATGTGGGCCTTCCCCACTGGCTAGCACATGGCCGACCACTCTGTACTGCGCTCACACGTTGGCCACGGCTGATAACGGCGTACCGACACACAGCATCGTCGCAGTGGCGTTGTGCTTTTCTCTTAAATTGATTTACTGTTCTGTCACATTTCCTGTTTTTTGCTGTCCTTATCTTTTGATTTAAATCTTAAGGTCTTAGAAAGCAGCTAAACCCTGTATAGAAATGAGGAACTTGAAATTGTGCTATATTTTCTCTTTTTATGAGAGTAACTCAACTGATTTAACATTTTGGGTATTTGTTTACCTGGGAATGTCACTATGTCTTCATGATGTCAGTCTGGGCCTGTGTTTGTGTGTGTTTTATTTTCCTTGTGGATAATAATGCAATGTGGCCTTTTACCGCAGCACTGCAATTCATCAACCTGAAAAACGATTGATTGGAGTCATAAAATGCAAACAACTCATTTAGGTGTTTGCGGTAAGAATAGTTTTAGAAATCCCAGAGTGGTTTTAGAGACCAAGATCCGTCCCAGCTGGTGCTGCAGGCTTCTATCTGTCTCTTATTCAGATCATGAGATGTTTTACTGTTTACGAGTAGTGAGACTCGATGAAGACTATTCCACCCATGGGGGCAGTTTTTAGCTGTGGCTGTATCCGTTTGGATTAAAGGCTGAACCGTTGCAGCCTTGTTTATTAGATAATGACCAGCTGTGGACTAATGAACAGGAGATACTTCAGTTATCTAGCTTCAATAATGGAAAAAAACGTAATGAGGTTTTCATTGTTTAAATTTGTTAAAAATATTTCAATCCATCTTTTTAAGTATACCATACCATGATAGAAGTTCTTTAACTTTAGTTTTTTTTTGATTTACCATAAATTCCAGTGTATAACTCTTGACCATTTTTTAAAAAACTGTTGCTCTTATATTTCTGTCTTCCCTTGCAGAGCCGGCTGAGATGAGCGGTCCAGAGGTGGCCAAGACACCGGGAGGTGGTGCTCCGGGCAAGGAGGGAAAGGAGCCAGTGGCCAATGGGCATGCAGGAGAGGGCAGCGACGCCAATCCATTCGCTGAGTACATGTGGATGGAGAATGAAGAAGAGTATAACAGACAGGTGAGTGTTCTCATACTATGATTTAATGGACACAAAGCACATCATGGACAATTTATATATTTTATGGTACAACGGATTTTAGAGATTGAGAACTTAAGTTAGTGCCATAATCCTTTTTATAGTCTCGTTCTACTCTTCCTCCTTCCTATTTAGTCTCTGTCCTCTTTGTTTTTCCATACCCCCCCCAAAAAAAAAAATCTAAGTCAAACTTCTGATGTTGTGGGCTCATTCTCAACATCAGGACTTAAACACCATTTCAAAGGTCATTTTCATTCCAACATCTGCCTGTCAAGGATATCTTTCAGGTCAATTAGAAACAGTGTCTCCATTACTTCGTTGGTCCAACAGAGAGCACTGATATGTTAATTTTTATCAACTGTAAATGTCCAACTTGGTACATATTTTGGTTGCAGTTCTTTAAAACAATTTGAAGGGATCTTCAGTTGTAACTGTTAAATATTTTTTGGGCATTCTGTGACTTAAGAGTAGAAATATGGGGAACAACATACAACAAAGGTCTCTGGCCAGAGTAAAACTGTGGACGGTGCGTTTCATTTTTGGCACCTTAACCCAACCGTGCTTATGCACACAACCCATTGGGACCCTACATTAGATTGCTTGGATAAATGAGAATTTTTATAAATATGCTTAATTACTTCCACTTTTCCTCTTCCTTTTGCGGTTCTGTTCTGGTGCTTCTTAACAAACTCGGTCCCTTCCCTTGCTCCTCCTGTCCTACTCCTCTCCCTCTGAATCTCTCCTAAACTTTCAGCTCTGCCATTTTATTTTGCTCTCTTGAGAACCCACTTTCCCTCGTAATCCTGACGGACATCCTCGTTCTGCTGATGACTGAAATCCACCCACAATTATTTATTTATTTTATTAATATTTGTAGGGGTTTTCTTGAGTTTTCTTTACATGGTTGGGTAGAAATGTGCCTATAACTTGAGAAAAAAAACACAAAATCTTCCAATTTTCAATGTCCTTCACAGCTTTCTGTATGTCTTTCTCTCACTTGCTTGAGTCATTTAATTTAGTGCCAGCACATTACTGAGAAGAATTCTCTGTGGGGAAGCCTTCCATCTACTTGTCATGCAAATGATCTCTTGTATATTCCTCCTCTGTCCACCCATGCCCTTGTTCTTTTTCTCCACTGTCACTCATCTCTCTCTCCCCCTGTTGTCTCCCAGGTGGAAGAGGAACTGCTGGAGCAGGAGTTCTTGGAGCGCTGCTTCCAGGAAATGCTGGAGGAGGAGGACCAGGATTGGTTCATCCCTTCACGTGATCTAAACAACCAGGGGGTGGGGCAGCTGCAGCAGCAGCTCAACGGCCTGTCCGTCAGCGATCACCACAACAACCTGGAGGAAGTGGCGGTGAGTCAGAGACGCATCTCATTTCACAACAGACAATTGATGAACACTCGAGAGTATATGTTAAAAGCAATATGTTCTTTCTCTTTCTCCGCAGAGGAAGAGCATCTTGAATCCCGAAGCGAAGGAGTTCGTCCCGGGGAAGAAATACTAGGAGTCCCCCTCACCCCCATGGAGCCTCCACGCGCGCACACACACCAGTTCTCACATATTCTCAGAGACTCTGGCGGCCACGCCCGCACACACACTGATTCACACACATTCACACACGCACTCACTCGTACACACTTGAAGTCAATGGCGTGCTTGGCAGGCCCAGTTGGGGGGTGGGGGGATTTCTTTTTCTTTCTTTTTCTTTTTGTTTCTTTAATCTTTTTATTTCCTGTTTGTTTCTTGTAAACTGAGGGACATTGGGAACAGGGGTGGGGGAGGGGTGTTATACCAGCACCGCCCTACAGCGGGCGCTAGCTCATCATTGCATTTCAGATGACACTGTTGATGCTTACAGAGCTTGCAGATCCCATTGATGTCTCCTTGTAACCGAGGCAGCTACCAAGCAGTGATACCAGGACAAAATCCCAAACATCTATTAAACATGAGAAATTACTGCACATACTAGTTAATTTGTGTGCTGTCAGATTTGGAAAACATCGTCCGTAGGTTGAGGGTCGCCATGACAGTGAGGATAGAGAACGACAAAAATTTTAGGGGACTTGATGGATTTCTGCAGCTGCTCTGTTGTGTCACCACGGTCAGTCAAACCCGTTAACGTTTGCTCCTATTTTGTCATAAGCTAATGTGACATCACAGCTCTTCTAGAAATGCGGGTTCTTATTTGTATCTGCGGCGGCTCAGTTCCAAACCAATTACAGACCCCATCCCTCCCTGCACGCTTGTTTTGAAGTGGTCTTAACAGACATGGGCAGGTGTAATCATGGATAAGAATTTATTTTCCCAATTTATGTGGAATTCCATGTTTATCTTTTGTCCAGTTTATTAGAACAGGAGTGTGAGTTTCTCTATCATGCATCAGGTCGAGTTAAGCAAGAAAAATATTAGAGGGAAGGTCAGAGATTCGTGAACCTTGAAAATAAATAAAAACCTCAGTTCTCATTTTATTGTTTTGTTTTTGTTCACGGCTTCATCCTTCAGTTCAATTTGGATTTGTGAGGCGTAGTGAACAACCTTGTTACAGGGGAGTATTTGGTCTGGAACACAGTCACTGCCTCTTTCTGCCAGAACAACTTGGTTTGTCCAGCATCAGATCAAGTGTCCATATCCAAATCAGGTTTTCAAATAGCCTCTCCTCCTCTTTTTTTCTTCTTTTTTCTCTTCATGTTTTTGAGGATGAGGAATTTTGTGTCTCTACTGGGTACAGTAACCTGTGGTGTCCATTCAGGCCTGTTTGCAGGAGGAAACGTGAGGGGACAATATTGTCATGGCCAACCAGAATAAAGCAGTATGGAACACATGGCAGACAGTATGGCTTCCTTGCTGTTCTTCTCTTTGTACATTGACATCTTTGAGGAAGTTCTTTTTAACCATAAATCTTTGTTGTGGTCTGGCTTTCCTTTTAAGCATTGCCCCTCAGTGCAAGTATAATCTCAGTTAAGTTGTGAGCCTTTTGGAAAAAGTTGTATATGTGAAGATGCTTTTTAGGAAACCCAGATTCTGATCAACAGTAAACATTAATTATTTAGTACGTTTTTTTTTTTCTAGTTCTCAGCCGTCTTTGGTTGAAAATGCAGGGGCAGTATTGTCGTCTTGTGATCTAATCCTTCATGCCACTGTTCATTTGTGGTATTAATGACAATAATGTCTTGTGTATTTTACTGTAATAGTGTTAAGTAGACACTTGTGCACTTGTGCTCGATTGATTTGAGTAACAAGTACTCAAGTGTGTTCTTAAATCGTCAGTAGAGATGGTGAGCTCTTGGTTAAAATGGAACTTCCTCACACAGTGTTGGACCACAGAATGGCGCCCTGGTGAAGCCAATAGGAATGTCCGCCAGGTGGATTGTACAACATGAAATCATTTTTGGTGATTTTGTTTAGATGCGTTAGATGACAGAAGCCGTTTAAAAAAAAAGAGAGGTCCAGAAGACACAGAGTATGAATTTCAATACAAATAAAAATAATGAAAAAAGAAGAATAAAGATGTTAAAGACAACTGCTCTGTGTCGATCTTTTGTCACATTTTGATACACACTGGACCAGAACGCTTCTATTGTTAATATAGACGTATAAAAGATTTTTAACAATATTTCATAACCTTTGATATTGTCAGTAAAACTATATAAGAGGACATACTTAATCTTTTTTTCTTTTTTGCATTCTTGGACTGTTGATGTTCAAATTCTCGTTTTTCTGAACACTGTATGGACCCTTGTCTATGTTGGCTTAACAATTGAGATTGAGAGTTCCCTCTTGACCTGAGGAGCAGGAGTTGACAAAACAATCCCAACACAAGGTCCATTTAGTAGCTGTCCCAGAGCTTTCCATCATATCCCACAGTCTTCCTGAGCATGTTGATTGTTTATCTTTAAACATACATTTTTCTGCAGAGCTACAATTTTTGATAATCTGCAACTCCATGAATACTCAGTAAAATGTATCTGCCAAGAAAGACTGTGACATGAATTAAAGTGAACAGCTCATAAATGAACTTTGTGAAAGAAGAAGAAATGGAAATGGAGCTTGAACTTGGGCCAGAGCAGATTGCATCAGGTATGAACAAAGTGCACAGTGATTTATCTGGAGCGGTTTCAGCTAATTAAAGATGGCAGTGTTTAGAAAAACTTGAAAAACTCAGCGGCCATTAAAGTAACAGGAAAGTGATAACCATCCATCAGGTGCTTTTGGATAATGCTGTTGTGTAATGTGACATTTTTACCCCTACAAAAGTCATTAAGTCCTTTAACTAAAGTTATGACCCTTGCTTTGCATTTAGGAAAGCGACTAAACATCCGACTCTACATAATCAACTTGAGGAACCGTCGTCTAACCATTGAAAACCTGCGCACCCTTTCACAGTCCGTGGCCTCAAATCGAAGAACCTGAATTGCCTGTGTCCATGGCGGAGGTCAGGACACACTGTCTGCGAGCAGCCTTCACTACGAGGACACGGAGAAGGCTACATGCTGTCGTTTGGTGACGAAACCAGGTCACGATGACCCCTTAAGGTAGGGCTGCAAGATTACTCATCTTTACCGTCTAATCATATTGGGATATTGTGGTCCAGTTTTTCATGTTTAAATAGATGATTTGTCAAAAGTTTGCTACTACATAAGATTAAAAAAACTACTGTTTGGTTCTATTAAACTTTAAAAATACAAGAAAATCGAATCGCCTAAGATCCTCACAATTCTGCGATAATTGTTAAGATATTAATTTTGTCCATATTGCTCACTCTTCCCTCTAGACCGTCCTGCTGGAAGACTGTTATCTCCAATCCAGCCACACAATGTTCATATAGCGCTTCTGAAAGCAGACCGTAGGAACGACATCCTGGGTCGTGTCCACAGTCTCCACTGGTGTAGAGGAGGAGATGAGGGGCTGGTTCAGGGTGTCTGACTACACTGATGATGGCCACATGATACTGTCAGTGTTGTGCTACTTCCCCATTGTGGAAAAGGAGGAGCCTCTGCAAAAAGAGGAAGAGGGCGGAAACCTCCACGGATGAGAGCAGCACAGACCTCTCGTAACGAAGACGCCTCAAACTGAAGCCTATCCTACTGATAATAAGATGACCTCCGGAGCAAAGGAGCATCAAGAACTAGTACATCTAGAGACTTTCTTTCTGCTGACGTCACACCCGGCTGTAAACCACCCCAGGGCGCACCGAAGGTCACCATCTGATAGAGCAAGCAGAATGTCATCAGGCTGGTGTTATGACCTTGGGGGTGACTAAAGTCGCCATAAGAGATTGTTTCTGCTCCTCGGCTAAGAACGTGACTGACTTTGTACAAACAGAAATGTTTATTTCATTGTTTATTTCAACCAGAAAAAGGACCTATTTTCTTCATATTTTCACTACGGCAGTCGTCTGTTTGTTGTGTTGACATTTACATTTAGACTGCAACTTAATCCCTGGCAACAGTCATGTAATAAAATCATTAAATCATTCGTCAGTCATTAATTCAAATATAAATCTTAATACAATAAGGTTGGAAAGCTGAGCTCCAACTGTAGCCACAGCCACATATGTGACGTTACATTTAGAATAAGGACAACTGCATATTGCGTACTTCTTATTTTTTTAAGTACTGTTTGCTGAAAATACTTCTGTACTTTTACTTAATGCATTTTTTAATGCAGAACTTGTATTTTTAGATCGTGGTATGTTTATTTTTTACATAAGCAAAGACTGAGTACTTCCACCACTGCACTACATTGAGCACATTTATACCTCTTCCCAACAGGGTGACAAGAAGCCCATTTTACTGTCTCTTTTAAGAGCCGCCAACAGATGGTTTACTGCTGTGTTATGACTCATCCTCAGCTCCTGTATCCTGAGGCAGGGTACCTTTAAACGCTGCCTCGGTTTGAAGGGCTTGTTAATATGTGGTAACCCTTTTGGCCTGAAACGAGCGGGTGAATGGACAAAGAAGCAGAATTTCAAACTGTACTGTTTGACACAATACACAAACAATTTTTTTTGCTTTTTCTGCTGTGTATTTAGACAAAAGTTGAGATTCAGAGTGAAGGGTAAAGTATCTGGTCACGAGGATGATGATGATGATGATGAATGTCACTGCTGCATCTTAGGCTGGGCCCACTAGGAGGAGACACACAAGGTAATAAAGGAAAAATATACAAGAAAAAGCCAAAGGGCTAGAGTTTGGTGATCATCGCACACACAACACTCTTACCTCAGCAGTGTACCTTGCCTGGTACTCTGTCAACGGGAGCCTCCTGTTGGGCTCTGTGCAGTAGAAAGTGGTCTGTGCATGGGCCAGAGGAAGTGTGCTGCTACAGCGGATGCAGGGAGGGAAGGTTTTCATCGCAAAGCAACAACTATGATGGCACTCAGTTTCCAATGCACAGCTGAGAGAGAGGGGAAAAGAGAGAAATGTCAGAAAATAACATATAGGGTACAAAATAGGTGTGTGAGAAGAAACTAAAATCATTTTGAAAGTGTGTTAGAGGTATAGAGGTGAGCTTTGTGCCTGTGGCTTACCAACTACACTGCCTGGAAGAAGGCTGTAGGAAGCTGCTATTTTTCAGTCCAAAAGCCGGTTCCAAGCCCCTCAGGTAGGCGCCGTTATCCCAAATTCCAGCATCTAATCAGAGGAAGGAATTAACAAAGCATATTCCCAAAACTACCTGATTCCGTAACCTAAAGGTTATGTATCAGGGGACAAGCGTTTTTATCCCTGTGTGTGACAAAGTTGTTCTACCTTTGGTCGTGATAATTTGACTGGAGGCCACAGGAAGGTGGAGCAGGTGCTGCAGCCCGGCAGATCTAAGTAAATCTTCACAGCAGACCGGGCCAGCATGAGAGGACAAAACAATCACACCTAAAATTGCACAAAAATAGAGCAGTTTTATGGAAATCATGCGTGGTTCTGTGCTACGAGAGCCACTTAACCTACAGCTTGAAAGCCCTTGAAACATTGGCAGGCTGAAAGAATGTCTTGATTGAACAGTGAAAGCCTCTGGTGGTTTAAAAAGACTGCAAGCTAAAAGTACATCAAAAAGTTTCCTTATTGAAAAATACCCTTGAAGTCAAAAGGTTCATCTTACCTTCCTCGTAGAGAACATCAATCTTTCTCTGAGGCTCATCTTTTGCCTTTTGCTGCTCCAACATATTTGCTGTCAAAAGAAAATGGACTTAATTCCGCTGCAAGCTAAGATGTGTGTGTGTGTGTGTGTGTGTGTGTGTGTGTGTGTGTGTGTGCGTATGTGTGTTTCAGAGGGACTGAGAGACCTCCTTACCTTTATCACCAAAGACATAGTGCAGCTGAGCCTTCTTCTCCTCACCAAGTAAAGGCCCAATCTCCCTTGCAACTCCCACTTCCTGTGTCCTTGCCTCAGTCAGGAAGGGGCCGACTACTGCAGAGGCCTCGGACATGGAAGGAGCAGGGATGCCCAAATGATGCAAGGAGCCAGGGAAGAGGGAACATGATGGAGGCTGAGAGATTGAGCGTGAGAGTGAGGATGGTGGTGGTACTGGTAACAGAGAGCTAGTTAGAATACATTATTTGTGAACTTGCTGCATGTGAGTGTGGTTTACCTGTGGACAGCTAGTTGAGCCGTAGATGCTGTTTGTCGTCTTGTAAAAGTATTGATAAAATACAGGCCAGGTTTCACGATGAGTCTATGAAAAGACCACAATCCACTGGTCAGTGAGACAGTCTATCTATCAATAAATATCTATCAGTCTGTCTATCTATCCATCCAACCTGAGGTGGGTTGATAAATGCAGGAGCCGCTGCAGCTTCAGTTCTAGGCTTCAGGTGGTTGAACTGTAGGTGGCACTCACTGAAGGGTTTATAGTCGCGACTGTAAGTGGTGACAAATCTCTCCGAAGGCATCTGCCCCACAGACTGAAAGGGAAAAACATGCATTGTGACAATGGGTCATGTACAGTACTGTGGGTAAGCCCAAAGACAGGATTCAGTCCTTGGTTTGGACCATGCACAGGTTTTTGCCAAAGTAGTAGTAGAAAAAGTAATTTGGTCGTTAGATACTTTTGAAACATTACAAGCAAAAAACTAAAATGTATAGGCCAATTATCTTACATCTCTTGCAAAAGTAAACTGTGCATCAAAACTATAATATAAACTACATTTTTTGAATCACAACTTTACACACAAACCCCAAATAATGCATTTCCATTTGTAGCATGCTGTAAATATAGACTATGAACACAAATGCAATGAGGAAACAAACAAATGTGTTTATTGTCATTATACATATATACGCATAACAGTATCAGACACAATTACTTTCACTGAGGATGACTAGAACATAGCTACTGTAAAAAAACAACAACAGTATATTGCAACACAATCTTCTTAACAAAAGGGACACACCAAAGAGCAAACCTGAATACTTTTGATAGTGTTCAAGCTCTGATTTCTAAGAGATCTAATTGTTGACGGTGTTTTAACAGGTTTACATGTGTAGGTGATTGGTAATTAAGTGTGGTTGAGCAAACAAAACACACAGCGGCTTCCAGTTTGAATGTGTCATATGTAGATAACTGTGTGTAGTTATTTTCACGAGGTGTAGTGTAAAGCAGACTGCTCTTATGGTTTAGCTGAAAGTCACAGGAGTCTGTGCTTTCAATAATTAAAAAGCACAATTGTGCAGTTTTTGTCTTCGCAAAAAAAAAGTATAACTGTTGCATAATATCTGACTAACATGTTGCTGTTATTGTACCAAATAGATGGGAAATGAAAGTACATTTTACTCTTTTGTTGTACAAAGTTGCAAGAAATGGAAATATGTAAGAAAGTGGAGTACAAATACTTTACATATGACTAGAGTATTTAAAAAAACGAACTATTTAAAAAAACTATTGAAAACTATTTAAAAAAAAGGAACACTGGATGCTAGCAGGCAAGGACCAAACGGTGTGCTAAAGCTAGCAAGTAAGCTAGCTGGTGAACTTAGCTACGTCAGAGCCAGGTATTGATTCTTGGTTTCAGGTGTTAGTGGCCTGAAGACCGTAAACAGAGCTAAAAGGAGAATGAATGTTGCTCCATGTCTGCTGTGTATGCAAATGTTTGTTTTTAGGTTCACTATATAAATTAAAAAGGGATAATATCTAATATGTCATGTGTGTGTCCACTTCACAGCTTGTTTCCGCTGCCCCCAAGTGGCCAAACATCAATTAACATTAATGCAGGTTCAAAGATAATGTGTAGTGATGAAATCATTGTACCATCAGTTAGTTAAATAACATTGTCCTGGAGTTAAATCACTCCAGGACAATGCATCATAATACCTAGATTAATCAAATGATGTTATTTTCTGTTGAAATAAAATGGCCGGTAAATGGCCCACTAGAATTGTGTGATAAAGTTGTGAGAAAATCATTGTACTAAAATGATGAGGTAAGTGTTTAGATGCATCCAGAATTATAAAAAAAAAAATAAATAGGAGAGTCGCTTTGCATGAGCTGCCTGAGATTTAGCTAAGATTTAAAATGTAGTTAGTTAACAGTAATGCTGACTGACACAGTGGTGCAGCTTGTGGAGGGTGACAAGTTTGCCTTGAGGCTGTAGACTCCACATGCAAATAGAAAAAGGTCATTAGCCGTGTGTAGTGGTAGGCCTGCCTATCTGTAGCAGCAGGAGCGACTTGGTTTCTTACCTTTCACATTCTTAACTTTTAATTTCAATTCAAAACACACTTCGAAAAACATTAAAAACAAGGCACACTAGTGCATAACTCAATCCGAAACGAGACAATTAAGACTAATCACGCTACTTGAATCCAAAGAGTATTTACCTTCAGGTGTTTGGAAGGAATCATCTGATGTTTTTTTAATTCCTCCTTGGTAGACTAATCTCAGTGCACCACCACAGCAGTGAAACTGAACTAAACTCGAAAACTCCATGCATGAGAGTCAGTGGAATGTTATTGCAACTGTTATTAATTAAATTGGATTTATTCTATTGATGTTAATTCTATGGCAGCACACACAATTACTGCTACTTAACTCCTGCTATAGTTCATGTACAAGCCAGTCATCTGCAGTCCTCCATGTCAGTGAAGTTGCACACTGTCATGCCAAAATTATGCATGTCAGATCCACTGTTTACTTTTTGTGCAATCTGCATCAGACGGTCATCTAATAACTACAGAAACCACAGTGCTTTTGTGTGCATAACGTGTGGTTTTTACTAAATATTCGACAGTCTACTGTGAATAAAACAGTTAAGTAAAAACGCGTAGATCAGTTCAATAAACTCTCTCCACTTGTATCTCCCTCAGGATGGTTATCGTAGGAATCATTGTAGTAATGTTACAAACAATTACGTAATATTTGAGCTACTGTATAAAACTATATATATTCAGATTGAAGCTCTGCTTTTTCCAGACAAGCTTCTTCTCAGAAAACTCTTCACACGATGCCCAAACTCCAGGGCCATGTGTTTAAATGATGAAAGCAGTGAACTCCATTGTCCAAGATTGTCACAGCCTGTGCAGACATCCTGCAAAAGATGAATCAAGTGTTACATTTATCTGCCTATGATAACTATTAAATATCAAAAGTGAGCGTTTTGAAACCTACACTTATTCACAACACTGAGTACGTTTTCTGTTAACAGTTTACAGTCTCTTTTATTATAAATGTCAAATGTAAACAAGTCTTATAAATGTGCAAAAATTTACAATTACAGTAAAATTAAAGAAATATTGATTAAATTGTCCAAAAAGCCTCTAAGCATATTTTGAATAGTTTTTACCACTGTCTTGGTATCTTGTAGTGAGATAAAAACAAAGTACTACGCCATTATTACACAATCATTATTATCATCATCATTATAGTAATTGCTATTAGCAAGGATGCTAATAACTAAATATTGGCCAATACGATTCCCCTTTAGCTGCTACAGGATGTGCAGCTGCACTCTCATTGGATGCTGTTAAAAGTGTGTTGGAAGAAGACTTTGGCATTAGCAGTGTAGTTCATAGTTAAGGTTTCCCCAATGCTCTGAGCCCCCAGACTAGCGCCGCCGAGGGCTGAGGACTGCTGCAAAATCAGGAGGCTGTAGCCATGGAAACGGCCCTTGAACTTTCCAGATGATGCCACTTCATCCAAGACCTCAGTGAACCCTAAACAGAGACAGAGAAATACAGGAAATGAATTGAGGAAACTGAGATTTGGAGGAACTTTTTACAGCTTCACCTCTTTCAGAGTCAAAATGATGAGATTATAAGATAAGACCACATTGTCTTTTATTTTATGGGCACTGACCTGGCTTCAGAAGCGCCCAGCTCTTCCACACTGAACCCACACACAGGACGGGCAGGCCGAGGTCACTACTCAATAGAGGCTGTCATCAGAGATGGACGAAGAGAGAGTCATGTGTGAATGTATATAACAAATGAGTGAAAGCACAGTGTACCTGTGTGTGTGCATGTGTGTACATTACCTCTTGTGCTGCAGGTAAAACTGCTTCTACGTGTTTTGCCAGGACTCTCCCAGCCTGAGTAAACACATACTGGCAGAGAGCATCCCCTGCTTCTGCACCTGAAACACATGCACACAAATCCTTTTGATCTGACCTCACATTAAAATATTTTACGTGTTACCTTAAAAGAACAAAGCAGGAAATGATGTGCCACCTACCTTCAGCCAGCTTTTTGCAAAAACCAGCAAAGTGGGACTTCTGGAAGTCTCTGTAGAAGTGCGGCAGCATGCCCATCAGATTTGATACCTGTAATAAATGGTACAGTTTTTTCATATATGCATTTTTTTCACTACAAACTACATCAGGAGAGAGGAACTTGATTTTGCAAAATCGGGTGAAACTCAACTGTAATTTGACGTCTCAGAGATGTTTTTGATTCAAGGTTCATTTCATACCCTGACTGGCAGTTTAAATACCCAGCATACATCAGCATAAAGATTTATGATTCATTCAGCGTTCCCCTACTCAAACTTGAGCTGATATCACTGTATAAATTAACACATTTCTCACTGTGGTTGCAATCTGACCTGGAAATATTCCTCCATGGCCTTTCTGACATGTGTGATGTCATGAGGGGGAGCAACCAGGTTGTCCTTGGCATCAAACACCGTTTTCACCGCCAAATGAGAGATCCAGAATGCTGAGAAAGAGAAAGATGATTAAAGGGTTTGGCCCAATCAGTAAAGTTATACATGATTCATATACATATTGCCATGGTTACCTCCTCCTTCATCACCCATCATATGACCCCAGCCTCCACAGCCGATCTGTGAGCCATCGGGATTAACTAACTTGCAGTTAGAGCCGGTCCCTGATATCAAGACAACACCTCCTACGGAGAAAACAGAGACAGTCTGAGCTGACTGGTATTATATGACAATAACGATGGCTGCATTGATCTCACACTATAAATGACGCCACATTGGTAAAGCCACACCTAAGGGGGTAAAGTATCAAGTGTGTCTCTTTAATTACATTTTAAGGTCCTAATTTCAACCTTATCTGTAACTGTTAGTATCTTTCAAATGCCAATGTAGATGGTACGGTAAGAACTACTGTCTCAGTTATTTAATTACATGTAATCCAAAAGCATATGTTAAAAATGGTTGAAAATAAGAAAGTATAAAATTGATTTAGATTAGATTAGTTGTAAATGCAGGCTACACTTACATGCATGTCTCCAGCAAAGTTTAGTTGAAGTTATGTGCTGACGATAGGCTGCCCTACAATGAAACAATAGAAAAAGACTAGTTTACCACGATCACTGGCAGTCGCTATGGCGCCGATTGCATCCGTGGTGATGAAGTAGTGCTGGCTGAGAGTGGGGAAACGTTGCTTCATGTCAGCGACCAGTTTGTCGATGGCCGCTTTCTGCTCCCCTCCGCTCAGAGACATGCCCTGCTCATACAGAAAAACGGTGTTTAAAATGTTCCACTTGTTTCTTTTTTCAGATACTTTCATTAGAGGTCAGTGTATGAGCATTTCTACAAACAGTTTGACTGACCAACGAGCACAGTGGCGTGTTTGGATCCAGCCCTGCCTCCATCTTGGCTCTTTGGACCATGTCGTTGATGGTTTCAATACATTTGTCCACCCCAACCAACTGTATAAACATGGTCACACAAACACAATATCTTTATGCAAACAGCTTTTACTGGTCTTATGTATTGAGAAAATGTATCAGGCAAGCACAAACCCCCAAATCCCCCTTATTCGTCCATTATTCCTCTCACCCAGTGGTTAGTGGACGGCCCATCTGTCTCTGCCAGGATCTTTCCATCTTTTGCCACCAGCACCGCTTTGGAGTGGGTCCCTCCACTAGAGACAGACATAGAGAGGACAGAGGGGAAGAGAGAAACACAAACACATGCATTCAGTACATACCATTGACTCAACAGGGCAACATCAAGAAAAAACAAACAGATATGCATTTGCTTTGATATGTGAACTGACAGGTGATGCAGCACATCACACAAATACTCGCACTTTTGAAGTGCAAAAACAGCTTCCAAAGGATCACATATTTGTTCATTTATGTATATGGAGAGGAAATGGTCACGAGACACACAATAAAAAAAAAGTTCCCAGTCAGAAGCATAGTCCATAGTCAGTTTGAAACTAAAAAAGTATCAGCTAGTACCGTAAATTGCTCGGAGACAACCGCAAAATCTCGAATTAAAGCCTGCAACACACATTAGCATTCATCGACAATTTAAACTCGGTGTTTGTTGTATATTTCAACTAATTCTCACCCCTCTATTCCACCGAACACTGATGCCATGTCTTACTTCCTGTTTCGGTCTGGCCGGTCCAGGCTTTGCGTAAATATCGCGAGAGTTGCAGCTGCGTTCCAACCTGCAGTAACAATAAACTACCAGTAGGTGGCAGCTGTGTCTTTCAATGTGTTAATAAGAAATGAATGACTATGATTCACATTTTTATGTTACGTCATAATGAATTATGGAAATATACAATCAGAGTAAACATATAGGTCACGTTGTGCGATGGTGATGATTAAAAAAAAAAAACATAAAGATGGTACGAGAATAAAGTACAACTGCTAATAGGATATGTGACAAAAACTACGGCAGAATATGTTACGCAAGTTACTAAGGTTTTTTCACTGCTAATAGGATATGTGACAAAAACTGAAAGATAGGACAGTAATTGGTTTACTTGTATTGTGTAAGAGTACTGTCAAAGTAAAAAACTAATAACTGTAATTGTGTGTCTTGGCTCATGGTCTAAAAAAACATACTCAGTGTCAATAGGCCTAATATTGACAGAGATTTAGGATTATTTGGTTATGGACTGCAAACAGGGACAACTACTTTGAGGAATACTGTGAGTCAGCAGGAGCCATCTGCAACACATTAATTTCGGGGCCAGCTTCTCTATGCCAACATAGGCTCCTAAAAAAAAACAACGTCCATTCTTCAACTACTCAAACTGTCTGTAATTTCACTGCACTTAAATCGTTTATCTACTATTAGATGTACTAATAGTGAGAATCTCGGTCTTACTTTATTTTTAGTATAGTTTTCTATGAGTTGTATAGTACTGCTGTGATGTCCTGCATTCCCCCCCCTTGGCAACGCGCCCGTTGTCGGGGCCTGTTGGCGCCGGCGGACAATTTATATTTACCAAATAATAAAACCACACATTAAGGCCTACATTAAAGATAAACAAATTAAAGTTACTGTACCTCTGTCTTTCCCCGTTTTTCCTCCTCTTCTCTTTTTCTTTTCCTCCCCCTGGGCGCCAAAAAAAACCATCATCTGTTGTTAAATGCAGTTTAAAGTATAATTTATCTTATGCAATATAGTCTGTATGTGCATTAGAAAGTGAGCCTGTCAGAGCTTCAACCAACAGAGAGGTTACACAAGAGAGAGGAGGAGGGAGGAGAAGACCATGCGCTGCTCACTCCTCTTATATACTGTCCATACTCACTCCCCCTGTAGGGAGGCAGATGTCTCAAGTACCACAATTTCACTACTGTAGCGGATGTTAAAGCATTTGGATTTAAAAATAAAAACACACTATCAAACTGCAAAGTCCATAAACAATGGGAACATATTCATAAATATGATTCAGGTTTAACAAACAACTCTGATACATCCCACTGTCTTAATAATCATATACAAAGCAGTCTCCTTCAAGAAATATAATTATTTCTGTCAATTGCATCCACTAATTGCATAATGGCAATTAGTGGATGCGTTGAGGCCCCTGTCTTATATTGGGGCTCCTCAATTAAAATCGTATTTAAAGGTTTACATATGCACGTGGGAACATTGCTGCCATGCACTTAAAGCTGATGTTAATTAGACTTTTATTTTGAAAGCTGTAACCGGAAGCACTTCGTTCTCTATTAAGGGTGGCTTTCCTCTGTTCAACACACGCAGGAGGAGAGAGGCGACAGAGAGGCGACCCGCCGATAACACCCGGACTCCCGTTAACTTTCTCGGGACCAGCCGGTGACCGTTTCGGCCTTTTCTATTTCCAACATGACACCTCCAGCTGTGCCCGAGCGCTACTACACACGCGTCTTAGCGGCTGGGGGGCGGAAGTGAGAGAAGGGGGAAGTTGCCAGAGGATATAGGAAAAATAAACCCCTTAAAAAGTCAGTCAAGTTCAAGTCAAACTTCGTCTCTCTGTTGGCAGGGTGGCCCTGGAGTGTTTGAGGGCATGGACACCCACATTAAGGAGGGACAACTTTATGTGCAGCACCAAAAGTTTGGAAAGGTAAGTCCAAGAAAAACTTTGTTATAATGGTTGACAGAAATGATGAAAAATAACTGGAGCAAGTAACCCCGTTATATTGATGCTTTGAGGATGCTATATAACATCACACTTATACGCAGTGATAGAAATGAAATAAGAACATAATATACCAGGAATATAGGTATAGAGTGCATTAAGACATAAAGGACCCGTATGAATATTATGGAAATACCACAGAAAGTGTGATACAGCCACCATGGTGACAACTGCCTATCATAACCAGTCTATTAGTCCTTATAGAAATTAAAAACTGATATTATTGGTGGCAAAATAATCAAATTATTCTCTCTAGCAACATTTAAAAAAAATGATATAGTAATATCAAATACATTTTTAAGTCAACACAGAGGCACTGTTAACCATCATCGCAGCAAAAGTAGGCTGTATGTTGGTATTTTCTTAAATTTGTGTCCCAATAAGTCTTAAAAATATGTTTTTAATCCACACAATGTTGTTAACTTCGAGCCATTCCTGGTTGTCCACCATAAGGGAGCTGCATTTTAGATCATGACCAATAAATAGAGCACATATTGTTGCAATTACAGACCAGCCATTGTGCCCAGCGTCTTCAAAGACAAACATACTGAAGATGCAGAGAGAGGAAGTTCTAGCATTGTTGAACTGATCTGGTCTTGTTTTGATGTGGTGGTTTTGGAGTAAAACCTGCTGTGCATTGCTGCGTGAGCGAGGATGCGTGTGAATGTGTTAATGTGGTAACGTTCAGTAAATGTAAAAATGCATGAAACCAAAGAGGACTTTTTTAGGTAAATGAGGACAGAGAGGTAGAAGGGACAGGCTTGAGAGTTGTTGGGTGTATGAGCTGGTGACATATCAGTCATTAAAGTAGCTATTAGAGCTGCATGATGTAAAACAAATCATGATGAAACATTTTGACTTTCCACTATAAGCACACCACAAAGGGGGGAACACCCACAACAACATAGATTCATAGAGATGGAAAGTTGAGGCAGTGGCGAAGCAGACCTTCTTCACAAAGGTAGCAGACATATTTCCACTTCATCTAGCTGCATGGACAGCTGTTCACACCACTGCAAACATCGTCAACAAGCAACGCTAGTGTTGCCTCTGTGCACTTGATTTAGTGTAGGAGATCACACAGCAGTATTCAGACTTAAATGTCAGTGAAATCACCTGTGGGTGTGTCTGTGTGTTTATTCCAGTCGTTGGCCTCCATGCAACCTTGCCTCTGGTCTCAGTGCACCGCTGGATAAGAACTCATTTACTCTTTTAGATTTGTAAGAGGGTCTTTGTCTCTCTGTCTCTCTCTCTGGTCATATGACATGGATCAACAAAACTTTCTGGCCGCGTTTCCTGCCCTGCAATCGCGAGTCCACAATAGTTATTCTTACTTCCAAAGCACAACTTTCAATGCCTTTTGTAAACAGTAGAAAATACAATCGATTATGAACAAACAGAAACTCCTCATTTTGAAAAAAAGAACATGTTATCTTTGTTGAGTTGAGCAGAAAAGAACCAAAGTAGATAAAAAAATGCACCAGAGTGAAAAAGAATAGTACAGGAAATGGAACGTCGGCTGATCTGAAAGTGTTGAAACTGGTTTCAGGGTTGCTGGGTGAATTATGCAACCCTGAGAGCTGTCAGTGGACATACACACTCTTAAAGGCTGGTTCTCACGTGGTGGTCGGAAATTGTGACTTGTAGTGGCAACGTGAAAAACATGATTCTGTTTCGGACTGCTGTTTTGTCATAAGTGAAGTCAGTTTATATACAATCAGTTATCAGTATTGGGGAGACTAGTTCAACTTTGCCCAGACCACCAGAGTTGTTACACATAACTATACTGACAGCAAACTAGAGAAAAAGATAGGCTTCATCATATTTTGGATTGACGAATGTGTGGGATCATTGTGTATTCTGTCAAAAATCTGTCCATGTTGCTTTCTGAATAAACCTTTTAACTACAGTCTATCATCTTTCCAGCATTAGAGCCTCCATTTTTGTTTAATATTCCCAAAAGGATTTAAGATGAATTCCGTTTTGGTTCAGCTCCATGTGCCCACAATCATGCGCGTTCCACCTGCTTCGGCTCGTCCCCCAGTTTGGGAAACTTTAGATTAGCTGATGGACCAATTTTTTTATCAACAACAATTAAAAAAATATTTGTGAAATGCCCCTTTAATGAAAACCTACAGGAATTTAAAAACATGTGAAGTGTTCAAACAGGGATGTCCCAGACCCCTTTCAAACAAAAGTAAACATGCTAGTTCCTCTGAAGTTTGACACACACGGCATTACAAAGGTATGCATAACATCCAAGGCATCAGCCAATTAAATTTAAATCTGAACAATGCAGAGGTTTAAAGAATGCCAAATATTTGTGGGAAGTGGTTGTTCACATCCACAGTTCACCCTTGTATATACAGCTGATGTGGTTACAGTACATAGGCCCAGCGCTTGATGAAGTTGATTGATTGAGTCCTTAACTTTTTGCTGTTGTAATTACAGTTTTTTCTCTTGTAGAGCGGTCATTTGTTTTCATCTTGGTGCTAAAGCATGTACAGTAGAGCGCTGTGATTAACTGGTAAAGTAGCTGTCTGTACGTTCATCCACTTGTCTACCACACACTGAGCAAGATCCAAGATGCTTGGATCTGCAGTTTGCAGTCTTTCTGCACCCTGAGGCTACAAAAAGCTTTTGATTTGATGTTTTGATGTTAGTTTGCCAGCTACCAGATGCGGGTAGATAGTAAATGATGAAGACAGCTTCAGCCGTGAGCTAGCAGACACTTGAACAGATGGGGTGTGTCAGGATAAAGTAGTATTACACACATCACGTCTAAAGTAATACCAACCTAATGGATTAATGGGATTTGTCTGATATTCTCTTCATTTTTTTCCTCACAGGTAGCATCTCAGATGCTAAATCATATTTCTCAGAAAAGAAACAACAGATTATTTGTAGCATGAGGAACTGACTTGACCAATAAGTGTGTAATCACCATGCATACTCTGCTGTGCGTGTGTTTTCAGGAAGAACGGCATGGTCTAGTCAAGCTAAGTGGAAAGGAATGATTAAGCATGTGCAGAAACAATGATAATTCTCCCGAACAGTGATCGTAATAGTTTGTGTGAATCGGAGAAAAGTTAATTTCAGTCAATTGTAGTATTCCTACATTTCATTTAATTTATTTCCCTCATTCAAATCAGTATGAAGTAACGTAAGTGCATTTTACTGTCTTCACAATAACGATCATCTTCTCCTGATCATACAAATGAGGGATTTATGATGAGGGATTTCAGTTCATGCTGTGGCCTGAATGTATGAGCATCATTTCTGTGTTGTTGGTAATGTAAGTTTACTGTTAAATGGAAACTGTAACTGAGGCAGTTTCACAATAAGACTATTGGTGTGCACGGAGAACAATCCATCCTATCGTGAGCATGCTGTATGATAAACGGATATTAGACCATTTTATAGTGTCACAAACTTATCTTTTTGATCACAGTGCAGAGTTGGTAGCTTATCATAGAATCCACATTCAAGGTTTTTGCATATTATTGGAGCACAAAAAGGCACAAAATCCACCCAAAAAAGTTAATTAAAGTGAATATTAGACCAAATTAACATCTTTTCAGACAAAAAACGTTAGGTATTATGAGTGTTACTGGGGACTTCAGAGACACTGCAGTCTTATACCACGCTGTTGGACAAGCTGCATCATGTCGCATTGACTTCCTTGTTACATGAAATCATTTTCCGTCATGGTTTACATTTCGCTGTATCACTTTGTTTGGTGAGTGCTTGCTCTGGTCAGCCATGCTGTAAACGCTAACACTTGTGTTTACTTCGTGTGAAACTGCAGTTAAATAATAATAATGAACTAACACTTAAACTTAAAAAAATATAAACGTCATTTTTTTCCTCTGCAGTTGACAGTGGATACATGTTCTAATTAAGTTGTACTGTGAAGATATGTAAGATATAGGACAGTGGGTGTGCTTTTTAATGCCTAAACAAGCTCTTTTTAAAGCTCGCTTTAGTTCAGTTAATTAGTTTCACTACTTTGCGGTGGTTCCTGGATTATGTTTAACATCAATCATTGCTGGGAACGACATGGACCGGCCTTCTCTCTAGCCTTTACTTGCTGTCAGACGAAATGATTAGTCGATCAACAGAAAATGTTCCGTTAATAATCTTCTAAACTAATAAACTAATTAAGTTTGGGTTTTGGACTGTTGGTCGCACAGACTATATATCATTCTGTTGTTGTTGTTGTCACTTGTGTCACCCAGTGTGGCCTACTTATGGACATCATTATCTCCTTTGAAATATTTGTCTGCTCCGGAAATAGCCATTTGTGGGGCAGGCGAGGATATACGGCATGCTCACTATAGAACTTTGATTAAATGAAAATGTGGCTCATTTTTACCGGAGTCCCCATGTTGCAGTAACACAGAGCTGATATTATTTCATTTTATTTGGAGGGGTTAATAACAAGTGTCATTACATTTAAGAGTCATAACTGTAATTCACTGTTTTAAACAAAGTAGCTTATTTTAAATTTCTGCTCGATGTGTCTCAGTTTTAGTTAATCAATTTCAGGTCGCCCTGTCTGAAATTACAACCAAAAAGCTTGTCAGTGTGCCGTTTACTTCGCTCCACTCATCTCCACTGGACACTACCGCTGGAGTCCTGACATGTGTGAGAGTTTTATTGTGTGGACACAGCAGAGGACTGAGGTTAGGGCAGCAGATCTGTGGTCAAAGCAGTGGTCTGCCTCTCGCTCTAACACACACACACACACACACACACACACACATACACACACACACACACACACACACACACACACACACACACACACACACACACACACACACACACACACACACACACACACACACACACACACACACACACACATGCTCCTTCTCACTCATCTTCTCCTTCTGTTGGATACACATTACACACAACACAGTCACACAGCTTTCCTTTGTTTTCCTTCTCCCTCCCTTTAAAACACATTACGGAGAACAGATAAGCTCCGATACACAAACATACTTTCGCTCTCTCGGATAACCACACACACTGCTCCTGCGTGTGTCACTGAGGTCTGTCTGTGGCCAGTGGGAACATGGTCCAGTGGTTTAGTTAAATAGCATCCTGACAGTTAGAGAGGATCCTGTGTTTGAGCGGTAAAAGCTGTGGAAAAATGTATCCTCCCATGAGACCGTACTTTGGTTTGCATGCAAAAACAAACATATTCTAAGGGTTTTGAAGGGTGAATTCCAATGATTCGCACAGAAAACATCTCCTGTATCTCACAATGATACAATGGCAAATGCGTGCAAAATGTAAATTTAAATCCATAAACATATAAATGCAATGATAGCTTGGGAGATATGACAGAATTTGTTGTAGATGTTTATGCAAAATGATCTCACAAGATTAAAAATAACGCAGAAACATCACCTTCAGTGTTGAATGTCAGAAAAGAACCACACCTCAAGGCCTCTTCTGAAAAAATGTGTCATTGATACAGACAGACAATCTATGAATGTGTTATCGTACTTACAATTTTGAACATGACACTGGAACACTGTGCAAGGCCTAAAAACACAGCAATGGTTACATTGCACATGCATGTTGAGAATGATGAAAGATGGACATCATTGGCCGCATTCATTCTTCATAAATAAAATGTCCATGTTTTCTAACTGACAACAGCTCGATGCAGCTGATATGACAAATAATTTGTTTAAAAGGAAAACCAAATGTTTCAGTAAAGCAGTGTTGATCATTTGTTGAGCTTTTTCAGATAAGCGTTAGTTTTTCAGCGCGACAGCTAACACATTACACATCATGACAGTAAAGGCCATTTATTGTTTGGACAGAGAAAGAGAGAAACACAGACTGCTGCAGTTCACTTTGTTCTTGTGAACAGGCAGGACATCAGTGAGGAAGTATCGCTCCCTCGCTTTGTCATGATCCTTTTTGCATAATTTCCACTTAGTGTGTAGTGGCTGATAACGGTCTGTTGCCTTATATGGAGCACATGCAGACACACACACACACACACACACACACATACAACCACACGTCTAAGTACCGTATTGCAACAGGGGTTAATGTTTTGCACCCTCTTCACTGAACAATCACACGTTTGTCAGAGTGTCTGTGTGTGCGTGCATGTACTTGTGCACAGCAACAGATGGTCCACAATGTGCCAAGGGAAGGAGAACAACAAAAACAAACAGATGCACATACACATGTGTACTATACACACATACACTGAGACACACCTGGAAGCAGAAGAAGGAAGTGAAGAGTATCCTGGGTAATGACAATCCCACACATTTCCTGTCCTTTCTGGCAGTTAGTTTATCGGGTCGGAGTGTGCATCTACATGTGCATGTGTTGACTTATGAAACCTGGTGTGCATGTGACTGAGAGAAATTGATGAAGTTGGCTTTCATTTATGCATGCACTTCTGTTTCTTCTAAGTTCTGTTCTTGCAAAGATTATAATGTTCACAATTCATGACAGCATTTTTGCAGCAAAGTCATATCTGGTTTGTGCTTGTTGTTAAATTGCAATGAGGATGAAACATTTGATTGGTTTTAAATTGTGCAAATACTACAATTCCACCTTAAGACTGACTCGCATGCCTTTGATCTACATGCTGTGAATGACAGTGAACAAGCTGACATGTTGTTAGAATTCATCCGGTTAGCCAATGGTGAAAAGTAAAGAAGTGCTAATTTGGAGGTACTTTAACTTTACCTGAGTGTTTCCATTGCATGCTTCTTCGTACTTCACTACATTAGAGATAAATATTCTACTTTTACCCCTTCAGATATGGTCACTAGTTACTGTGCAGATTAAGTATTTACAAAACAAACCATATGATGAGTTTATAACATATGATACATTTAAATAAACCCTACAGTAGGGTTCTAGTGCATTCTGGCTCACTGTCACATTGTCATATCTTACTGGGGCCCTTGAATAGGACGGAGCCCTCGTTAATGTTATGAGTAACATCTGTGCGTTATCCTCCAATGACAACTCAAAATGTCTGGCTATTGTTCTTCTGCACATTAAATAGACAAACTTGTGCAAGAATTTCCCCAAATGTTGTTTGCTGTTGAAAGTGCTATCATAACCCTTTAACTATCTACATTCATATCCAAAGTCACACATTGTGCTGTAGTTGATGCCACACTATGAGCTGCGTCAAGGTCATTCTCAGATGAACTGGAATATTATTTTATTGTTAAATATTATCTCTAGCAGTGAAGAAATCTCTCTTTTACCTTTCCACCATAACTTGTTCCCCAACATTAAACGTTTTTAGTTTGTTTCATACATTATCAAGGAAGCTCTATAGATGATACAAGCTTGTTTAGTTTGTTTGTTGAAGGGGTTGTGGGTGCAGCTCAATCAAGGGAAGTTGAAACAGGTGTGCGTCATTATGTCCTCTTAGCAGGGAGGGGCTGGGCACCGTTAACATGTAGGACCATGGGGGAGGCCGTTCTGCAGGAAACTACTTAAATTGGTGTACTGATTGGTATGGATAGGTGCCAATAAATAGACTGAGACGCCGCAGTAACTAAGAGATCTTGTATTAATGTTGTGTTCATTATTCTGTGTGATTTGGATGTTTCCTCGGTTTAGCTCACCCTATACTTACCTGGGCAGGTGGTAGGTTCCATTTAGGTGAGGCTGAGAGGACTAAGGAGTAAGGAGGGTAGAAAGGAGTTGCTTGTTGTGAGGATAACGTTTTTAATAGGGTTATAGAAATACCTGGTTTTACTTTTGCCCTTTTTTCATTGATCTTTTTGTTAAAAAATGTAATTTTTTGCACTACTCCTGCTGAATACCTATCTCTTTCTTAATTTTTCCGGTGCCAAACCACCTCATCTGCCCTTTAAATGAGGTGGCGGTACTACAGTGTGTCTCATTCTTCTCCGTTAGCAAGGATTTCCCCGCTGTTTGAAGGATTTTCAAGCCGCTGACCTTCCTGTCACAAGCTCAGCTCTCTAACTGTCAGACAGCTTCTGCCCAACCGAGTGAATGTAGGGGGAAAACACATTGTGGAGAAATGTAACTGAGATGAGGCATAGTGTGATGTGGAGTAGCTAAAAACACACGTCCAGAGGGTACAGGGGACGACAGGGACTTCCCAAACAAGTAATGACTTCTGGTATCTCATAGTTACATGTATACTTGTTTGTGTAGTGTTTGCACATAATCTCACATGCAGTGTGTCATCATGTCCATTGTTAGCACTGAACATCCGTAGTACACTCGCTCGCTGTGCTTCTCATTGTTAGTTTTTTGAGTCATATTGTTTGTTCACCTCTCTTTTTTTGTTCCTGCGGAGGAAGAGATCATTGTTAGTGGTCGCTTCCTCACTGCTGTCCCCAGAGACAGATGATGCACCTGTCACCTACTTTTGGACCGGGGTCATATTTTTAACCTGTGAGGGGCCACAGCACATTTCCTTGTAATTTTTGTTATTTTGTGGTCATACCTGTTTTTTGGATGTACATCTTGTCCTCGTTCGGGTCCCAGTTCTAGTTGTCACACTGAACCTTTTACTCACTCTACCAAAGCTGTAGTGATTCAGTCTGTAGCTATGATCAGCTGCTGCTTATTGATTGTAAAAGAAACAATTTTGTGTGCAACCATTCTGAGTCAGATTGCCTTAGATTTATCACCACATACCTCCTACATTACGCCTCAGTCAGTAGAGTAGAAGTATTATTTTGACTCACATCTTCTGTGGACTTCAAACAGTACCATTCTCCACTTTTCATCAGTTTTTGTGTCAATCTCTGCATTTTGCTTTTTCCCATGCTGTCTGAACAAACCACATGTAAATTGTTCCTTCCGCCCCGGAAGATGTGAACAGGACAGATGTGTGTCATCCCTCTCAAACCTTCAGAAATAGCCTTCTGGTATTTAATGCTGGTTTACTGATCTGACATGAACAAAACGTGTTGCTTATTGTTGTTATACAAATGTAAATAATACATAATGAGTAACAAAAGATCTAGAAAAGTTCAAACAACACGTAAATGGAAAAACATTTCAGATGATCTACTTGAAAACAAAGAAAATATCTCAACAAAAAATTGAATTAGAACTATTTAACAAAATAGAAACTCACTCAAAGAAATGTAATACCTTACATACACATTTTGATAATGTATATGTTGGAGGGATGAATCAAAGGGAAACTACTAGGTCAGATGATACATCTTTCACATCACACATAGTCATTTGTTCCGTTGACATCATATAAATATTGATTAATTCGGCTTTCATTTTTTCCTCTTTAACTTTTCCATCAGAAATGGAAGAAGAACTGGTTCGTCCTCTACCCGGCCAGTCAAAACGGCATTGCCCGCCTCGAGTTCTTCGACTCACCCTCGGGCGGAGCGGGCGTGGCCGGCGGAGGCTCCGGTAGTGGGACCAATGAGAAAACCAGGAAGCTCGACAAGAAGATAATCCGCCTGTCTGAGTGCATTTCCATCCTGCCGGCTCTGACGGAGAGCTGTCCCAAAGAAAACATGTCAGCTTTCTGTGTGGAGACCAACGACAAGACGCACGTGTTTGCTGCAGAGAAGAACACCGCCAAAGACTGGATGGATACCATGTGTGACATCGCGTTTCAGGTATCCTTACACTTTTTCTCTACTTGTTCCTTTGAGTTTTTAAGGTATGAGCTTATGTGTTTATTTTGAGCCTGAATATGACCAAAAAGACTTAATTTAAGTAAAAAACAGTCTCTTCAGTTTGGAGGGAAACGCAGAGGAAATACTGTTCTAAATCTTGCTCTCAACTGGGATTTCAGCTTAATTCTTTTTGTTGTGTGACTTCCAAGATCTGACTTCCCACATGCCCCTGGAGTGTCTATACAGGCCACAGCTTCTATTGTGTGCACTCACACACACATACACACACATGAACGTTACACATATTTGCAGAGAGGAAGCCGGAGGGAGTTTCCAGCAGGACGACTTCATCCGCTTCGTCCTCTGTTGCAGTCTCTCCAGCTCTGTATTCTTTTTCCCTCTTTCCCTTCTCTCACTCTTTGCCCACTCTATACTTCCAGGGGACTGGAAAGTTTTCTATGCAATAAACCCAAAAGCAAAATCATGATTAACATACTATGACCATCCTTATTTTGCGTCTTTGGTTGACTCAGCTGGTTGACTATGAGTCTCTGCCTGTTTGTGTGTCAGCAGGGAGGAGGCTGCACTGCTGCAGACCCTAATGGAGGAGCCCAGGACCTGCAGATGTCTGAAAACCTTATCTACTACTCCAGAGAGGAGGGTACGGACACTAAACTGGTCTTTCTGTTCTTTAAGAGAAATATTTTATCACAGAAGATCATTTCAAATGAGGAGAACATAAGTAAACCTAAGCAAAAACACGTCTCCTATCTTCTCCTTGCAGTGAACGAGTTCTGGGTGAGCGTTCAGCGGACCGAGGCGTCAGAGCGCTGCGGGCTGGTGGGCAGCTACTGGCTGAAAGCTGAAAATGACATCTTAATCTTGAAGGAGCCAAAGACCAAGAAGAAAGTTCTGGTGTGGCCCTACAAGCTGCTGCGGCGATATGGGCGAGACCGGGTGGGTGCTGGTGCTTATGAGACAAAAATATATATATTGTCTTCAGGGATGAAAAAATAGATCTCTGACGCATCTGACAGGTACAGGCAGAGGAAGTTTGGTGTGTTAGATTTAAGCCCAGTGTTCAACGATTAATCGTATTCAGGAAGTGCAATTGATACTTTTAGCAGCAGTGTGTGTGTGTGTGTGTGTGCATGTGGTCAAGGCCTCGTATGAAATACACAAACTTGAAAGCAGTGAAGTGAAAGCAGTGAAGTAATAAAATGTTCTGAGAAAAGTAACATTCAGTGGAAAAAGGAAGCAAGCTGCCTTCTAGCGCCAAGAAAATGAAAAATGTTTTGACTATAAAAGGGTGCTGGGACTAGCTTCCATTAGTTCAGTTCCATTTTGGCATTTCTTCAGACACCTCTGTATATATTTATTTAGTCTCACATACTTTACTCCCACTTCCACACGAAAAATACATTCAAACATTTTCCCCTCTTCTTTCTCTGCATTCTTCCTCTAGGTGATGTTTTCGTTTGAGGCAGGCCGACGCTGCGACTCCGGCCCCGGTAACTTCACCTTTGAGACCAAGCAAGGCAACGAGATCTTCACGCTGGTGGACCAGGCCATCCAGTCGCAGAAGGTACAGGCTGAGGAGCGCCACCTCAGCTGCCCCACTAACTTTGACCCAGACTGCCCTGCGTCACTGCAGCACATACGCAACGCCGTTCCCAGCGCCAGCGACAGCAGCAGCTGCAGCAGCCGGGAGGCGGACGGAGATTCAGGCGGCAGCAAACCGGGCTCTGCTGATGGTGTGCTCGGGAAGAGGGAGGGTGGAGATGGAGGAGGAGAGGAGGAGGAGGAGGAGGAGGAGGAGGAGGAGGAAGGGGGCAAGGCACTGCAGGAGGAGTCAAGGGAAGGAGTTTACCAGAGCCACCAGCCATGTCGGGGGGTGGGGTGGGGCTTTCAAAGCCACCCAGGGGACAGGCAGCAGCAAAAGCTCTTTCCTCAGCTGATGAACATGCAAGTCTTTATTCTGAGCCAGTAGATTCAGTCCGCCTGCCTCTGCACGGCATCGACTGCCTCTACTCGGACCCAGTGGACAGCATCAAAGGTCAAAGCCAAACCAGCAACCCATCCACCATTCCAGTGCCAACCCCACGCCTCCGACCAGTAGGAGACGAGGCTTCGGCCGGTGTCATCCACGGGGAATTTCACAGAAAACCACCGGACTTATACTCCCATGTGTACGACCGGATCAGCCTGGAGCTGAGCCAGAAAACCAGTGCGCTGAGTCTGAACGGGGCTACAGGGGGAGGAAGAGGCGTGAACAGTAACAGGAGACCCCCAGGAGGTCAAGCAGAAGGGGCTTCTTTGCCTTCTGCTCAGCTTCCGGAGCACATATACGATGAACCCGAGGGTTGCGCCAAAGGAGGCACTAGCCTGCCCGCTAGTTTAGGGATGAGTATTTATGACGAGGCGCGTTTGGAGCCCCACAGCCAGAGGAGACAGGAAGACCAATCAGGACCGGAAGGAAATTACAGCAGCCCCTCCCACAAACACTCGCCTCCGCAGCTGGGCCCAAGCCGCGGCACGCCGCTTCCTCCGGCTCCAAGGTGGCCCAAACCTATCACCGCCCCCAAACCGGGCAGGGCCGCTTTTGGCCGAAAGGAGCCGGTGCCACTGCCCCCTGGGAAACATGGAGGTCCTGGCAGTAATGTGAACAACAACAACAACAGTATTTGGGGTGGAGGAGACGTGGGGATGGAGATATACAGCAAAGTGTCCAAGCAGAAACCTCCATCTGCTAACTCGTGGTACAACCAGCACCACCAGGCCCCGCTTAGATCCCCTGATATCATCTATGACAACTTGGGAGATGTTTGACATCCCTCTTTTTTTACAGACTGAAAAGAAATGTTTTTCACCTTCGTGAAAAGAGGAGAAGTGCCAATGCAGAAAACTTGCTCCATGCCTTTATTCTTGCAGTTTTTTGTAGGGACTAAGCCCATTTCTTCATCTGTGGACTGGCATTCTAATTTGAGACTCAATTAATTTGGAGTAGATACGCTCTGAACTATGAGAACACCACATACGGCTGCATTTTCAAACATGGAGTGCAGCTGTTGTAGGGCCACACTGTGTGTGTGTGTGTGTGTGTGGGTGTGTGGGTGTGTATGTTTGAGAAAGAGAGCGTGTTTGCATGGTCAAACCCATAACTGGAGTACCAAGCCACAGTGTGGTTGGAACCAGCCACCTCACTTGAACACACACAGACACAGACACACACACACACACACACACACACACACACACACACACACACACACACACACACACACACACACACACACACACACACACACACACACACACACACACACAGAAACCTTTTGGATTTGCCAAAAGTAGCCCGGCCTACAGGCTTCACTTTAACAAGCGGAGAGAGCGGCTTGGCTCTACTTTTTTGAAATGTCTGTCGTGCTGATGAAGTAACTGGGAAACATGTTTTTGCACTGCTTAGGTTTGGAGTATCTTTGAGGAAAGGACTTCACAAAAAGGAGCTGATCTTTCTCTGTTTGTGTCTTTCTGGACTGATTTATCATCCTTAATCCCAATAAATCAGGGTGACGTACAACATATTCAGCCCAGGCCACTAATGTGCAACGAAGTTGCATCTTAGGATCTACTGTTTTGGAAGAAGCATGAAAAGTGGATCTTGGAACAAGACATAAATGGATCATAAAGAGGTCATGAGGTCATATGATCCACATGTGGGCTTTGAGTTACAGAGGTCACTTCCCACACAAGATTCTGTTTCTATGTACGGACTTAATATGAAACTAATCAGTCCCTTGCAATGTGTCAGTATGTGAATGTATGTGATAGAAACAGCTGTGCTGTCTGTAAATATAACTATTAATAAAAATGGCTCTAAAAACTTAAAAAGGTTCTTCATAGTTGATCAGAAAGCAAGAGAACTCTCCTTATTGCTACATCACAACTTCTCCTCAGTGTTTCTGTGGAGATCAGACTAAGTTCTAAGTGTTTCAAAGACTTTCTGTTCTGGTACCAAACGGGACAGTAAAACTGACCTCACCCTCCACTTCCCTCTGCCTGCCACGCTCTGTTTTTGTTGTTTCAGTCCGTTTCCAACCACTTAATCACACCATTAAAGTAGAGCCTCCAAAATACGAAGCAAAGGCTTTCTTGTTTCTCTTCCTTCCTTTCACCCTCTCCGCATTAATTCTGTTGTTTGGTTGCTCCGGTGACAGTTAATGGCGGCTGGTTTGTGCTGGACACACTGTGCATTTTAACTGCAGAGAGATACCGTAAGACTAGGGCAGGACAGAGGGGAAAAATGGGAAGAAAGAATAGATTAAAGAATTTTAACTGACATGTTCAAGAATGCTGATTATGTGGGTGTTTATCCTGAGCTGAAGTTGACAAAAGAGTGCGAAGAAAAAGTCTTAAAGACGGAAAAAAAGGGATGAAGAAGATGGTGACAAGATGAATGCAGGCTGGATGGACCTGTCTGTGTCTGCTTGGCTTGCATAACAGGTACAGACTGTTCCCGTCACTGCCGCTGCTCTTTATCCCCATCATCCCTCTTTATCCCTTTTTTTTCTCTCTCCTCTTTATTTACCCACCTGCTGCTGGAATACTTTCTGGACAGGAAAGTTCTCCAAAAGTATTTTGATTACATATTGAGACTAACTTTCCTAACCCGTCTCCCCCTCCCCTCCGCCGTTCTTTCAGACGGAGTGGGGGCAGAAAAACAGAAAGAGAGCGAGCGACGACTAACTTCTGTCTTTCTCATTAAACTCTTGGTGAACCCATCGGAAAAAATAATCACGGTAAACACACTCAGCACACAGTACATGGGTACACTTCCTCATTGGAATATCCAAAACAAGCCGTTGACATATTTACAGTCGGTGTGAAGAAGACTTTGCCCAATTTCCAGTCATAAGGTGAACTGCAAACAGCTGAGAGTGAAATTTTGATTTCTGATTGCTTTTTCAATGTCTCTTATTGTGCTTTATCTCAAATGACTTCAGCTCGTATAAACAATCATTCAACCATGTGATTTGTGATTGTATTCATGAAAACCATGCCATACTTTTTGTACCTTGTGTACAGAATCAACAAAAGATGATAAAACATTTATTTTTTATCGTTTATTAATGAGCTTTACAGACATTTGTTGGGAAATGTCTTAACCTTTGGGCAGAGCCAGGATAGCTGTTTCCCTGTTTCCAGGCTTTATGCTATGCTAAGCTAACCTTCTGCTGGAGGTATCTTAATATTTACCAATCGGAGGCAAGAGTGTTAAACTATTCCTTTAAAGGGGTACTCCAGTGATTTTGAATTTTACCTTTATGTCTTGTAAAGCAGGCTTTTTATTATAGATACGGAGAATATAACCTTGATGACATTATCCAGAAGACAATAGACATTTTCGCTGGAGTCTCCCTTTAAGGTATGTTGAGTAAGTTGACACCACACAACACTGACACAATTTATACTGGTTTCAATGAAGAGTTTCAGTGTCTCATGATGGTTTGAATACTGTTTCTAAAGGCCGTACATACCATGGGAGTAGTGTTATTAATAACATAACATATTGACTGATTAGAACTCCTTTAAAACCCATTTGGTTTAGGTTTCTAAACTGGAAGCGGTTCAGAGTTCTCTCCTGCGCTACAAAAAGCTTCTGTGCTTTCTGTCACCTCCTCTCTCCTTCCTTCCCTCGCATTCTCTTCTCATCTGCTTTGACCTTTCATGCATCTGCGGAACAGCTCAACTAACTGCCTGATTGCTGATGAATGTGTGTGTGTGTGTGTGTGTGTGTGTGTGTGACAGCTAAAGGCAATTGAGAAATCAACAAAAAGGCCTGCTGCTGTCAAGTGCGTTCAGTTTATGGTTTGTCAGGGTTGGGTAATGCGTCATGCTATGCTGCCATATCACCATGTGTGCATTCCTGTGTGTGCGTGTGTTTGTGTTTGTGTGTGTGTACTCAAGGTTGGAAGCCTCATACTGAACGCATATCAGAGACATCCCAATGATTTCAGATCTACTTCTGTGAGTTTTCTCAGTTTTTGGACAGATGTCAAGTTGAAAGTTTTGCTGCAGAACACAGGAAGAATAAAAAGACTGGATTCAAAAAGAGGGAATTTATTATGATAAACGTTGAAATAAGAGCCACTTGAATACAGATAGACACAATGACTTTACAGACACATCTGGACTTGCATGCCTGTTTGTATGTGTGTGTGGTTTCTGGCCACACCACGCTATCTTTGGCCAGACAGTTTTATCTGCAGGTTTGGGGTCTGCATGTCTGCAAGCAGACGTGTCTCACACACCCACACAACCTCACACACACACACACACACACACACACACACACACACACACACACACACACACACACACACACACACACACACACACACACACACACACACACACACACACACACACACACACACATATAGAATATTTGACTACTATAATTTCAGTCAACCAGAAAGAGAACAGATTCAGTCCAACAACAAGAGGCACTGAAACCAGGCTTTACACTAAAAGGTGCAGGCTGGGCTGTCTTTACATGCTGGGAAAAGAAATCTCCATTACTTTTTTTAAGATAAGTTCCAAAACTTTGTCTGAAGCTGGCTTACTTGCGTAGCGTTGGTACGTTGGCTTTCTGGATCAAATAACCACAAACGGTGGTTGACACAAGGCAGATATCTGATTTGCTTTCTGCCTGACCAAGCCTTTAGACCTGCATTACTTAACTTTTTTAGGTCTTTCTTAGGTTCCGTGGAACTTACTGTAAACACAATTATCACCTTATAAAATGATTGATTGGTGCTGCTTTAATTTAAACCCAGTATGGATAACTGTAGAAACGCCATCAGACAAACCGAGATTTCTAATACCTATTTAATGATGTAGTTACCATAATGACATCTGCAACTATTTTATTTATTTAAATCTGTTAAACAGTTTGTTACATAACTGGTAAACTCGGACGCAGAACTGAGTTGAGACCCCAGCTTGTTTCTAATCTTTTCACACCCCTTTCAGCTGCACTTCTGAATATAAAACACCCGCAAACTGAAACTCAGCTACATTTCCTCTTTCTGTTTTGACATTTAGGTACACGAAGTATCCAAAAATATGAGATCTTTATCTTACAAACATCTAAAGATTATTAGTGTGCTATACCCTCAGAAGCACCTGAAACTGACTGGTTTCCTCTATGACTCTGCAGACCACCAGATTTTATTTTTAGCTGTGCGGGGGCAAACCCATTCAGTCATGCACGTTTCATTCACTCTCTCTGGAGCTCTCAGCGCTAACTAAAGGAAATGTCAGGCTCTCATTCAGATTCTCGCTCCATTGCCTCCGAAGGAAAAGGGATGCCTGTGCAAAGCTCTGCTGAATATTTGTATAAAGTGTGACTATATCGATCATTTTATTATTTCAGCATGTCACTCTGCTCTGCAAAATGTGAACAAAAAAGTTGATATTTCTATTCTTTTTCGGAGCTTCATTTCCTGATTTATGTTAATGATTCTGTCCTATGCTAATCAGCAAATCAGTTTTCCAGACTTTTTCTAGACTTCTTAGAACTGCGTAGGAGTTATGAACTTTCAGATATCTGTCTGTCATTCGGATTATGGTTCAGGTCCTGCAAACCCTGCTGACTTCACCTCCTCACTTCCTCACAGAGATGCATTTCCTCTTTCTGTTCTCGCTCAGCTCTGCTTGTGAAAGAGCTGATGATTCTCCTGTATATGAATTCTGACTCTTGTGTTTGATCCCGCTCTGTTTGTCTGCGTGTATATTAGAGTCCTGTGCCGTCGTTGCTGGCCAGCAAGGACAATTACAGGAAGGAGACAGTGTAGTACAGTTTGGGAGACAGATACAGAGTCTGACAGTTCAGTTCTGTTCTACAGATTGCAGTTAAGAAGTAAAGGGTACATTGAGAATAAAGCAGGAAGTCAAAGCATGAATGTTATCCTGGCTCAGATATAGATGCTGCTGAGACATAGAGGACCAGGCAGAATAAAAGTTTTTGTTTCAGTTGAGACTAAAAACTAAATGCCAAAGACTATTAAAAACTTGAAATATTGTGGTGAACTGAACCAAATGTGATACATTTCAAGAAACAGGAAACCAAAATAAAGTATCCACAAAACTTGACAGAGCTTATCGGCCTAAGTCCATGCTGACTGAGATACATAAACATGTATTCACTGTCTGCAAAATGAGACAAAATGCTGCAGCAAAAGGTCACCTCTCCACCCTCAGGAAATGATGAATCTAAACTTAAAAGGTTGGAGACAAAATCAGCCAGTATTGTCTACTGAATGAACACCACAGACTAGGTGCTGGTCATGGCAAGGATATACTTATATGAATATATATCGAAGCTCCAATGTATAAAGATAAGGTTTCACTGTGAATCAGCTGCATTGTATGTGTCAATGCAGGACTGGACTAATTATAAGCTGCGCTTAAACAAAAAAAGAAATGCTGGCACAAACTCAATATAGCTGCCACATATGCAACCTGCTAGAGGCCACAAATGGGCCACACTCTAAAAACAGACCATGTATGTTCATATTCATGTACCTTTTCACAGAACTAGCAGTCAGGGAAGGCTTTATATAGTGAGTGTGCTGCGGGTGGAACAGTAGGTGGTAAAAGGTAAAAGGTTAAAGGTGGTTAGATAGTTACCCTCTCACCAAAACTACCAGATCTTTAGGGCAGTTTGAAAAAGAGCCTCATGGCTTTTTGGGGGTTTAAAGTTTGTGCTAGAAGTTCAATATGGCTTTGTGTATGAACTCCTTTTGGTCATGGTCTGCATAAATGAAAAAAATGCCTTTTTTTGATCGTTAGAATTCGGGTTTTTCAAAGATTGACTCATAATTTTCAAAGTTTCAACTGTACACTCTGTCATGCATTGTGCATGGATTATCTTTAAAATGGGAAGTTATATTTGTTTTAAAGAAAAAGCGACCACAGGGACTGCAAAGACGAGAGCCTAATCTTTCAATACATATACTCTCTATCTGCAGGTGTCTGCAGTGGGTGTTAAAGGTCAAAAGTGATGCACTCTTTTCAAAGCAAAGGTCATCCGCCCACCAAAATGTTACTTAGTTACTGTTTATTAACCCACAGTTCATGTGATACAATACAAATCTGAGAGAAGTTCAATAAATATATATATATATAATATATAAATATGTAGAACCAACAAGATCTTGAAATGACACAACAGCTGAAATATCACCTGCTGATGTGAATTTACAGAGTGAACATAAGTGACATTTGACTCGATTTCCTTTGCAGCTCAGACTGGATGAAAACAGTCAACACAAACAACTTTCACGCTGAACAGGAACAGGAGTGAGTCAACGATATGAGATAAGGGAGTTTGTGTGGTGGAGTCATAAAATCAACAATGAACAAAGAACTTTCTTGAAGAAAAAAAACAGCTGGTCAAAAACTTGTCAAGAAACTGTAAAAATTCAGCACTGAATAAATTTGCAAACACAAAAAGGGAGACTTTTGTAAAACTGTTGCTCACGCCTCATTAATCTGGTGACATTTAACGATGAGGAGTGTGGCCGATGTCCTCCATGTTTGAAGGAGGATCTTTGGCTTCAGCCTTTTGACCCTTTTTTTGGGGAGAGAGAGGCTGCTGTTGTTCTATTTGAACAAATGTATGAAAGTCACACACGTTGACTCATTGTTCTCAGCTTGTGACGGTTAAAAAGAAAGTGAAGAGAGAGAGAGAGAAAAGGGAAAGGACGGAGAGGGAGAGGGAGAAGCGGGTAAAATGTCAGTGGGCAGTTTAGGAGGTCCGGTCAAATTCTCCCCAGAGACAAAAGGATCGTTTGTGGATGTAATCCGTGGATGAGGAAGTCCTGTGACATCACAACGTCATGAAGCCATTTGCCACTGGGTAGTCCCTAATGCTAGAAGGTTCAACAAGGGGGTGGAATGGCGGGATAGTAATTAAGCCTGTGTAAGTGTGTGTGTGAGTCACAAAGCTTCTTGACGAGGAATAAATTAATAATAGTTACGATGGATGTGTCTAACTGACCAATCTGTGCGTATGACCGTGAGTCAGAAGTTTTTCTTCGTCACAAACCTTTTGTTGTCAACCTTAATGAACATACTGCAGTTTCCTTTAATCAGTATTTCCTCGTCGCTGTACTCCTTCCATCCACCCCCCTCACGATGCCTTTCAACCCCCGGCGAGAGAGCTTGCTGTGGGGGAGAAGGAGGGCAGAGAGGCCCCTCTGTCTGCTGCTTTATTCTCTGTCTCATTAAAACAGTGGGGCTGTGTTCAGACCGCGGCTTAAGGGCAAAATGGAAATGGAATGTGCATATGTGTGTTTGTCTACAAGTCAGTCTGTAGTACGGCTGCAGTGTGTCTGCTTTATTATTATTATGAATCATAATTCTGCATGTTCCTGTGTGCTAGTCGGCTTCAACATGAAGAAAATACTTTTTATACATCCTTTAATCTCCCTCTGATCTCCCTCACCACCCACCTTTTATTCTTTTTTTGTCATTTCTTTTTACTCTATGTTCTTTCCCTCCATTTTTAGACTTCCAGTGTCCTTCTTTTCATCTTTTCTCCCGCCTTTAAATTGCTAACAGTGTGTGTGTGTGTGTGTTTTGCAAGTTTTGCTGCCTTGGCAATCTAAAAGGTGGCAGCAAGTCGAAACTTTTCCTCTCTCTCTCTCACACACACACACACACACACACACACCGACACACAGAGGTTTGTTAAATTCAGATCTAGCTAATACTGTTTTTGGGGTGAGAATGAATAGAGATTAATTGAAGTATCAAAAGAAGCTTTAACCCCCAGAGGCGAGTGCAGAATAGTGTGTTGTATGTGTTTACGGGCAAATTAGTGTGTCCTTCCCTCCTTTACAAAGTCTTTATGAGCTGCTGTATTACTCACAAATTTTACAATGGGGGCCGATTAGCTAACTGTGTGTGTGTGTGTGTGTGTGTGTGTGTGTGTGTGTGTGTGTGTGTGTGTGTGTGTGTTTGTGTGTGTGTGTGTGCTGACTAAGCTGTACTGTAGTTCACTGGAAAAGCCCTTTGAAGTGACAGCTCAGGATGCTGGAGGATTTCACAGTGTGTGTGTTTAACGACTTGTTGAGTATGCACCACACCGCCTCTCTCTCTCTCTCTCTCTCTCTCTCTCTCTCTGTCACTGTATTGCTCTCTCAGCCCCCCCCCTTTTTTTTTTTTTTTTTTTTTTTTTTTACTGTATTAGCATGGAGTCATCGTCATCATTGTCTTCCCCCTGTCGAGTAGGAGCCGGTGCCCGACGGCTGCCGCTGCCGCTGCTACTGCTGAGGAGCCTCAGAGCCGGACGAGAAGCCTTGGCAGGAGGAGGTCCCAGGGAGGAAGAGGAGGAGTGGGAGGAGGAAGAAGGCAGGGGGGCCACAGTGGCTCTGACCTTGCTGCTCGTTCCCAGTTGGCGGCCATGGTTTTGTGGCTGAGTAGGGACAACACACAACCTTTATAGTTCAAGTTTAAGTTTTGAAATAGACTTTGATTTAGAATGATATTCAAAAAACAAAATATATCACTATCTTTGATTCGAATAATACAGTCTGAGCTGACAGCTCTTGGATCAATGAGACAGGCAAGACAAGAAAGAGTGAGATATAGAATATAAATAAGAGAGGGAGTTGACATCACCAGGGTAAATACAAACACTATGGTAGGACTTAAGTTCCACTGTAGTGAATAAAAAGAGAGCATGCCAAAGAACAGGACAAGACAAAAGTAGAGCCATTGCACATTGTCTATTTTCTCCCACTGTGGTAAACTATTTGAATGTCAGCAGCCTTATCAAACCCGATGAGTCACAGGGCCAACGGCTATACACTCTCAGGTCACAGTTGGCCTTGTGGGACGAAGTAACGTGGAAGAATGAAATGTTAAGATCTTTCCAAGTGAGACACACAATCTGTAAACACTTTTCTATCAGATTTTATTCTTCTTAAGAATGGTGTAGAAGATTAAAAAGTACTGGAATGTCAGTATTTATAACTCACTGAAAAAGAAAAGAAAAGACAGATTCACAACATTATCTGTTTCTGTCAAAAACACACAGCAACTGTTTGACTTGATGAGATCATTGGATCTCTTCCTGTATTACAGACATGATAATTCTTGTGCTATATCAGGGGTGGAGTGTAACTATGTAAATGTACTCCAGTACTGTGCTTAAGTACATATTTGAGGTACTTTACTTACAGTATTTACATTTTTTACGCGACTTAATAATGCTACGGCACTACAACCCTGAGTGAGATGTTGTAAATGTTATATTTTTTTTAAAGCTTTAGTCACAAGTTGCGTTTTCAGGTTAAACATTTACATAAAATAAACAAAGACATGATTAGTTTATGGAATACAAAGGACTGTTAAAGATTAACCCTTGGTTCCCAACCATTTTAGCTTGTGACCTCTCATAAAATGTGTAGCAGAGACAATTCCCGGTCTAAACTTTTTACTCGGTTTCATTTCAATAACTGTTTAAATATTTGAACAGTTTAATATATCTTTTTACAAAAAAAGTCAGCAGCCAAGTCCAAAAGATACATTTTGATATTTTCTTCTTCCCTCTCCCATTAATCATGTCAAAACTAGCTCCCCCTCGAGTAGCTACAGAAGTATAAATGCTGCTTAAACATTGGTGCATCTGGATTAATAGCATAAATGTATTATAATAAAACAATAAAGGGGGGATGTTTCTGCAAAAGGAGTTCTTTTACTTTTAAAACTTTCAGTATATTTTGCTGATCGCTAACTTCAACTTGATCTTAATGCAGGAATCTTTGCATTTTTTGATACTTTCAATTAAATTAATTTGATAAACATATTACATAAAGGGCTGGTTTCTGTTTGTGTCTGTGTATTTATGCACTAAACTGTCGGCATACGGTAAGTGCTGCCATCTGCTGAGTCAAAACAAAAGTGAGCCAAAACAAAAGTGAGCGAGAAGAGGAAGTTGCATTAGTTAAGCCCACACTCTCTGCACACAACCTTTATGAGATTCATAAAACATTCTTTTATGTTTACCTGCCGCGGCTGCCTGCTGGCTGTGGGTTTAGGGCCCTCTAGTGGTTGAGACTGGTCCCTGTGGGCGGCTGCTGGCTGCAACCTGGAATAAACCATCATCAATATCCTGTCAGCACAGACCTCTACATCCAAATAACACTCTCACAAGGGCTGCACAAAATGTATTTGCATCATATTTCCATCCTGGTTCTGCTGACCCCTCTGACCTGTACGGGTATCGTGGCTGTGAGATCAGGCCTCTGGTCCTGAGGTGCTGGTACAGGTTACTGCTCAGAGAGAGAGGGTTGAACACACACTCCTCATCCAGCTGAGTGAGACAACCCTGACGGAGAAAACAGACAGATGACAAACATCATTTGAATGTCTGGATGTCTCTTTGTGGGCTTTGTAATTGTGTGCACGCTGTTTACACTTCAGCAACATGCAAATAAACCCATTGAACTCAATGACAAGGAGACATGCACATGAAAGGCTATATCCCGTTCATAACATACATGAAACACTCCAATATCTTGGCAACTGTTTCAGTCCAAAATTGTATGAATCTTAAAATAATATCTTATCACCAGGTTAGAAGAGCAAACCCACAAGAGAACTTTGGGATGTTTTATCACAAACAACAGGAGATGGAGCCAGAGCAAGCGACAGCGGCCCTATAGGAACAAATGTCAGCTGGGGATCTTAATAGATGATCAACAGTTCCCCCGCCACATGCTTCAATCATGGGGAGAACCAGCTGTAGCTGTTCTCCAATCAGCCCAGGACGGGCAGACAGGCTCTTTCCACCCTCAGTCAGGAGAGAGGAAGGTGTTGAGGACTGACCTTCTGTAGGCCTCTCTCTCAGACAAGTGGCACACTTCTTCAACAACCAAGCAAGCTTTTGAGCTGCGGATGCCTCTGTCTACTTCTGTAATTAGTTTCTAATGGAAAAAGGTCACCTATCCACCTGTATAGTGTGCACGGCATCAGGTGCAGGTTGCTGAGTGGAGACGGGCAGAGAGCAGGGCAGCAGCAACTCCCTGGAGACCACAGGCTTCAGAAGGAGGGAGAGAGACGGGGAGGGCTGGAGGAGGTAGTGGGAATACACACCTGTGTGGTACACAAGCACACACACACACATACACATACACATACACATACACAGACAAGGGCATGTGAGTGCACTCAAGAGGACTGATATTTCACCTTATTACTCTCTCCTTCTCACACACATACATGGACCTGAGCCTCCAGCTGTAGACCTCTGTGCAGGCTCCACCTGCAGCAGCAGGAACAAGTCACGACTCTGAAAGAGGGGAAAACAAAATGACTGATCCTAGTAGCCATTTTGTTAAAAGGTAGCAAGGACCCTTGTTTTTATTGATAAAATCTAAAATGTCTAAATTGTGAAAAAAATTGTAAATAAAGATGAACAAACTGAACGTATTCACACACCCTGAGAGAGTGGCAGAGAGCGTGGAACATGTTGTGGTTGGTCTCCATTTCATCCCAGTCCAGCTGCCAGCAGGTGGTGGGGCGGAGCACCAGCGGCAGGCCGTACAACAAACTCTCACACACTCCGTCTGCACGCAGAGTCCTAAAACACACACACACACACACACACACACACACCTTGTTTAGCATGCGGCCCTAAAATGAAGGACACACACTTTTTATTTCCCCGGCAACTGTTTCCAATCAAAGAAAACCACTTTGTGGACTTGTTCATCGGGTGTTACCGCTGGAAGTGTAATATTTTATGTCCAAGAAGACGTCATCCGTCTTCTCTAAGCTCCTGGAATAGTTTTTTTTCAGCAGAACACTGTCTGTATTAAAACAAATCATCACGAGCACAGAGAAAGAAGATGACATCATCCCCGCCAAGATGAATTTATTAGCAGTGTGACCGTCCTCCAGCTTCATTTACATGGCACTGATGCAAATCATGACTCATCAGTATTTAAAGCACTCACACACAAGGCACAATAACCTTCGGACCGACCGGTATGCAACACACACACACACACACACACACAATTTGTTTGATTCAATGCACTTGGTTCGGCTAGACAAGAAAGCTACATGGCTCTTAGACTGTAAAATATTTGATTATATTAGCTAAGATACATTTTTGGTGCTAGGTCCGGTCAATATGAGAATTCCTTAGAATTATGTTGTAAACCAGTTTGATGTATATCTACCTACTTTATCAGTTAGGTGTGTTAAATTACCATCAATCTGTCTTTATAAGAGATGACTTTATGTAAAAAATCTCTCCCCTTGGCACACATTTTGGTTGTGATAATCTTTACTGAAGTAGATTGAGCTCATTAAGATCCCTGTGCATGTTATGTTTTATTTGAGGCTCCTTTTTCTTTTGCAATGGTTAGTGGGGTTACTGAGTACTTGTTCTTGTCTGTTTTGTATATACTGTATGTCAACATGCTGGAATAGATTCGCATGCAAATTAGCGTGCTGAATTTGATAATGTGTTGATTCTTTACTGTAACGTGTTTTGTTTTATGGTCTCAAAATAGGAAAAAGGAAATGGAAAAGATAGAATAAAAATCAATGTATTACTGCAACAACAATGAAACACTGAAACAAACGTGTATGTCTAAGCATTTGTAATTTTTCAGCCATTTAAATGAACTGCAACCAGAGCATGCTTGTCCTGTAAGGAAATGTAATAAAAGATAAGGGTTCTATATACTGTAACTTACACAACCTGCAAATCAGCCAACATCACCTCTGTGGGGTTGTGCATAAAGACAAATTCAAATGTATAAAATGACTTCATTTTATAATTTTCTTTGTGTTTGTAGAATGTGTTTTTAGTGACTTATAAAACATTTACAATCATTGTTTGTTGTTCCTTGTAGCCAGTGTTGTTGCCTGTCCTTCCCCTTGTTTACCATAGTGTTACCATGTCCCACGAGTTTCTACTATATGAGGCATAATAACATTCCTCACAAACAAATTAAGGAAAGTTCTTGACTCTTTTAAGCACTGAGACATTTTTTGGCCCATATCTAGTTGTTTTGAGTTTTTTCCAGAATCGGAGCAGAACAAAGCAGACTCTGATGTGACGGGAGAGTTTCATCTAGGAAATATTCCACGAGTCCCCGCTTTTAGAATTGGGCCATTCATAGACAGGCAGGGTTTTACTGGACATGACACACATAATGGAGCATGCACACATAATGGAGCATGCACACACACACACACACACATGCTTCATCTCTCCCTCACTCCAACAACCTAAAAAACAAGGAAGCATGGATGTGAGTGTAAAAATGTTGAAGGTAGACATCATATCCAGACATATCCATAAATATGTTCATCTCGTCTTCATCCACAGAGTTTGTTTTCTGCTTTTGTAACTCATTTGAGCTTATGTCTCAGAAACAACTGCATGATTATTAAACAATAATGCCAAATGATCATCAGTGCTGTTGGACTATACAGTATCATGTTATGCTCAAACACGTGGAAATGGTTTGACAAAAGTATCAACTTGTAACATGTGTCTTTGAATCAAATCACTTTTAACTGGTTGTGTGGTTATGTTGAAAAGGACTGCATTTTTCAGCTTTAGTATTTTGTTATACCATTTAAGTGAAGTTCAAAAAGCCTGTGGATGGATGTGGACTTTAAAGCAGCAGAAGCAGACTTTTTAATACATCTGGCTTCTCCGTAAGAGTAGAAGACCCCTCTCCTCTTACTTGATTGCTTTCAGTCTCCGTGGCGGTTGTCCCTGATTGGCTGATCCCTTAGTGAGAGTCAGGAAGTCCCGGACGCTCTCTGTCTTCACACCCAGGTCGGGGCTCAGCGGGATGAGGGCGGGGCTTATCAGTCGCTCCTGCATGTCACACTTCACACACACTTACACGGGTGACAAATGTCATGGTGAGCATGAAAAGACATCAGGTATGACTGTATCTGTCTGTGTGCAGTGGCTGCACCTGGAACGGGAGTATCCATCGGACTGGGCAGCAGGAGGTGGAGGTGCTCTCTGTCTCCACCCTGCTCCTGAAGCCACGCCTTCAACACCGTCTCCATGGTGAACACGCTGTTCTCCACCCGCTGCAGGTCCACCTCCGTTCCCAACATCAGAGAGTCTGAAGGCGGACAAACAGAGGAGACAATAATGGATTAAAAGTAGACTCTGCAGACAGAGAAAAAAATAATTTGTGGCTGTTTTAACAACTTTTAAAATCCATGTTTTTCATAGACATCATTTTTTTATCTTTGACCACTAGGTGGAGGCAAAATCCAATCAATTGAATTCTATAGTATGACCTCTGTGACTTGAAAGACACTTAAACCTCTGAGGGCTTCAGTGTCTCTGGTCATCCAAAACCCTTCTTAAGATTGACTCAATGAGAACATCTGGCCTTGATTTCCTAAGGGGAAGAAGTAGGGCTGTGGAAGTGAACTGACTATGCAAAGAAAAAACAGCATGTATAGTGCTCTAAAATCTGTTGCTTTTATGGCTATTTTGGAGACATTAATGTAAATCTCTGTCTCTCTTCTTCTATGTTCTGTAGGTACAGTTCCTCTTATCCCAGTGGACAGAAAGCAGCCGCACCCCGCTCTCCTCTCTCTGCTCTCTGACTTCCAATTATCGTTACAGAAAACAAAAAGACCTGGCACACCCTCCTCTATCATCCCCCAATGTCCATTTATTATCACAAACTAGACACAAACCTTACACAGAGCCCCTCTTCTATCTGGTGCTAAATAGTTAATGACCCATCAGGAGATAACTAATGGGACTAAAGGGAGAGGAGAGGATCAGGAGGCACTGTGGGAGCGAGGGAGGGTACAGATGGAGGAGAGGCTGGCAGAAGGGGGGATGAGGCCGAGAAGATGTATGAAGAGGAGACAAAGTATTTAAACTCAACCCTGCCGGGAACTTTTAGAAAGTAAATGAGAAACTTTAAATTCCTAGAATTAAATATGCCTTTGCGTCTTTCATCTGTCATCTACAGTACGGAAGCTATTTTGGGTTCTGGGCAAAAAGTTTCCGAAAGTGACTCATCCAGAAATAAGTACTTCTGAGAGGAAAGAATTGTATTTGCTGATGGACGTTTGTAGTCAGATCCCTGCTGAGTGAAGGCGACGAGGAAGAAGGAAGGGAGAGGAAGAGAGAAGATTAAGAGGGTAACAAAGCATGTACTAGTGGCACTTTAGCTTCACAAGTTCTCCTTTAATGTGTCAAAAAGAAAGCATGTAAAGTCAAGATACTTTGATTTCAACCCCCGACACATGCCACTTAGCTCTCTGTTACAGTAATATGGATTATAGAACTGGTGGGAATTCTCTGATACTTAATAACCTAGGAGCTGAGTCCTTCTGCATATCAGCGTTGCTTCCTTACTGATGAAGACTGTGTGGAAAAAGTGTAAAGGGAAGAACTGGATCAATTCACATTAACCCAAAACAGTTAGACAGAGAGAGATGTAAAAGTAATAGCTAGGGTAAGGGACCTAACAAGGACCTGGATAATCAAAGGAGGAGGACAGCAAAGAGAAAGAAGTGATGCGCTCTTGCCTTTAAGGAAATTGTAAAGCAGAGGGATGGAGGAAAGCGGGTTAAATCAATAACTATTCCCCCTGATAATGTCTGTCTGGGGAAAAGGAATGGAGAGAGGAGGAGGCAGAGCAAGTGTGGGAGAGAGAGAGGGATACTAGAGAGAAAGAAATATGGAAGTTGGTGTAGAGAAAAGAAGGGAAGAAAGTATAAATTACACAGAGAGAAAGAGCAGGAGGAGGAAGGAGGAAGGACAAGATGAGATAGGGAGGAGATGGATGGTTATGGTGTTGGAGGAATGATGTCGGAAATGCTTTTAATTAGACCATGGAGTGTGTATCTGTGTGTGTGAGAGAGTAGATAAAGAGAGAGGAAGAGAGAAAAAACATAAATAACTGTGTGTGTGTGTGTGTGTGTGTGTGCACGTGTCATACTCGATTCCACAGAGCTTCACACTACTGAATGAGGAGGTCAGGTGAGATCAGTTAACTCTGGCGTTCAGTGAGACAGAAACGTAGCTGAAGTGATGCGATGCTGTCTGCGTCTCTCCAGCAGGCTTATCTGACTCCATGAGGAATGTGTTTACTCTGCTAAATCCCCCCCCACACACACACACACACAGATGTCTCTCCTTCTGAATCTTTGCTGAGTTCATTAAGTGTTTGTTTACCCTAGGTATGCAAGATAAAAAAAAAAAGTGTTATCATTTGTCCCTCACAACACTTTATCTCCATGCCTCCTGGTTCTCCTGTCTCTCCTTCTCTCTGGTCGATTAAGAGATTAAGACACTATTAAACGATGGCTATAATAAGACTCCAATGTGACCTGCCTCATCAATATTGATCAGATATATTTTTGGGCTGTAAAACGGTAGATAGACACATTTAATTTCACAATAAAAGACCCCAGTTATTTCTGCTGCTTACTCTTCCCCCCTGCAGTATAGGTGGACTTGTTTTATTGAAGCTGGGTTAATTCAGTTAGGACACTTTGGGTCCTAATGGCCGGAACTGAGTGCCCGCTGCTGACTCATCACATCCCTAGAAACATGCATCCTTTAAGAGGACGGCTGCTAATGCCTCGCCTGCGTCACCCTCCTGTCTCCACCTGTCTAATGACCTGAGAGCCTTTCCTGTCCAGATGACTCATTTATGATTCCAGATGTGGAGGGATGTGGATGTACACCTAAGGCACCTTCTTACTGTTTTGTCTTCAGTTAACAAATGTAGTGGTGCCATGTGTCTCAGTTGTCTGAATACAATTTGAGAAGGCCAAACATATTTGTGATTCATCTCCACACACACAGACATAACCTTAACAATTTGATTAGATTAAAATGGAATGACTTTGCTGTCATTTCCCCGGAGACTTTTTTTTTTGGTGTTGTTAAATGAATGACTGATTAGCATTTTCAGTGAAGGTTAGATTCTTTTCTAACCTCTGCCAATGGGGGCCGTCGCTTATAATTTGAAAATCGCCTCCGTTGAAATAACGTGAATATTAGCTCTCAAATGATGTTTCTAAATTCAAATTTGTGTTCAAATGAATGTGATCAATGTACTTGTTATATGTCATTTGTGGACTTTTTGCAAAGGTGACCTACAAGGATAAATCCACCTATCTGGCTTTGACCATCTAAGTTATAAAAACCCCAAAGGCATCGGTGTATACGCTTGTTTGTCCTAGACCAGATAGGCACTTATTTTTGGGTTAGTAATAATATATAAATCACTCTGGGGAGATAAATACATTCCGTGCTTTCTGTAATTGACGTTCTTCGCCCTCTCAGTCTCCTCTTCTTATATATCTGTTCTTTGTCCTGACCCTCAGCTCTCTCTCTGTCCCACCCTGGCCCCCACCCAGTAATGGTTCTTTTTACTGCCTGTACATTAGAAGAGCGCATCGTCCACATGACCATCGACCAATGTAACATTAGCTTGTGTGTGGGGGAAATTAGTGACGTAGCGAGCTAATGCAGTACCACAACAGGAAACAGACCCTGTATTCACTCATCCATTTAGATATGGATCAGCTTTACCCGGTGTAGTCAATGGACACTGTGCAAGTGTAATGGTGGGGATTTTCAGGAAGCTTTAAAGCATCACATTGTCTAAGAAAGTAATGGAGAACTAGTTGGAACTTTGCTACACTATATATATATATATATATATATATATATATGTATATATATTATATATATATATCCTGTATATATATTCTATATATCTATATGTATAAATATAAATATATATATATATACATCACCTGACTGCCACACCCATCTACACACCTGTTCCCACTTCCCTCGTTAGCTCTACCAGGCCTTCCCCGACTTCCTCACCTGCATCTCATTCCCTCGTTAGCCACTCTCCACATATACCTTCCTTTTTTCTGTTATCAGATCATCATAGCTGTAATGCTGTGTTCTGCCTGCCTGTTTCCTGCCTGCCTGCCTGCCTGCCTGCCTGCCTGCCATTAAATAACTGAATTAATTCTGCTACCAACTCTCTGATTGGGTCAAATCCCTGTTCTCTTGGCTCCCGACCCTGACATGTACTCTATTGGTTATGATAGCATTGTCCTCTCCAAGTTGGTCTATCTTTTATACTATGCACAACGATACAGATGTCAGCAATTAACTGGTTGCTACATCAAAAGCACCCCAGTTGAAATAAACCAGAATTATCCTTCCAGGTTTAAAACCAATATTGTAAGATTTGCGTCATGCCCTTTCATACTTATGGTTATATCTTACTAGTCTTATCCTTTTAGAAAATCACTCTTAATTCCACAGGAAACTCTTATGTAATCTAAATAAAAATATCCTTGGCACCAATGTGTCAATTTGATATGGTGCTGAGGTAACACTGTGATATGAACCGAACGTATCCCCGACCCAGACTTCACAAAGTGTACATAAACATGAGGGAAGCGTTCTGATGACGGTCTGTCTGTGGAGCTTCCCTCTGACATATCCATATTTCACTAACAGAGCGACACTGTCGGCACACACACACACACACACACACACACACACACACACACACACACACACACACACACACACACACACACACACACACACACACACACACACACTGTCCTTGTCTGTCAGCGTGTCTGTGCGAGCAGTAATGATGAATAGCTCGTTGATGTACTTTGAGACTGTGACAAATAGGACATTGATCATCTGGTCTGAAACACTCGACACACCAGCGGCTGTGTGACCTAATTGCTCTGCAGTCACTTCTGATAAAACCATGCGGTCACTGGGACCAGTAAAGCAGATGGACACTTGAAAAGGACAAGAGGACGAGGGGGAGACAACAGCAGTTATCTGGCCGTCATCACTGAGGACAAAGACAAAAAAAAAGATGACAAATACTTTAGAGAAGGTCAAAAATAGGGACATATTTTTATGACGACTCATTGGGTATGTTACCACATCTTTGGTGTTTTCAATTTTGTATAAATGGAAAGAATACAAAAAAAAATACATTTGGATACAAGATGGATCCATAAACATGAAAAAAGTCCCTCAATATTCCTTAATTTATGCTGCTAAAAAGACGTTACCCGTAGGCCACCGCATATCCATCCGCTCATTAAACATTAACATCAAACTTATCGTATAAACCTGTTGCAGCCATGTTGATGCAAATAATTCATGTAACAGGGAGCTCGATCCGCAGACAGAGAGAAGTCAGGTGATGGCAGGAGATCAACTGCCTGGTTTCAAGCAGAATCTTGAAATAGGAGAGATGGAGGAGAAGGACACAGACACTTCTAAAGGATGGCAGCTCGGACGGCTTCTTTGAAGCACTTGAAAAGGAGGACAGAGGTTGAGAGGAGCTCTGCAGACAGTATTCATGGAGGCACGTAGGAACATGGTTGAAAGAGGACAAGGAGGTAAGATGATGGTGACGGAGCAGACCTATAAAGAACGGCGCAGAGAGGAGACAGGCGATAGCAAATAACAAACCTCTCAAAAACGACCTTGTCCTCCTTAAGTGGCTTGAAAGGAAAGATGAAAGAGACACATGGTCTATCTGTGTATGCTCAGGTACAGATAAAGAGGACAGGAACACATGAGGAGCAGTGATTTTGTCCTTAGAGAAACAGAGAGAAGGTATAAAAGAGGAAATGAGATGGAAATAGAGAAGGAAGTGAGAAACGAACAAGAGTGAGAAGAGGAAGAGAAAGTTTGCCATCACAGAGCGATATTTGCTGGGAAATCTGATTCAATAGGCTTGTAATTTAAGACAAACTAACCGCAGGCAAATGTAACAGAAATGAGAAATTAAGACTTTAATTGCTGTTTTGTGATGATAAGACAATCCTAGCTGGTGGAATATTTCTGCAGTAAAAGCACAGAAATGAAAACATTTACCATATTTTTTAGCAACACTAGCGGATGGGTTCTATAAATGGCAATGTCGCATAGGTGGTTGGTCGGCTGAAGGATGAACGTTGATGATCCCTTAACTTTTTTTCTAGTACCATCATCATTTTTTTTCATTACAAAACTAACTTTAGAATGCTATACTAAGATGCCAAACACGGTTACCACTATACCTGCTAAACAACAGCATGTTAGCATTGTCAATGTGAGCATGATAGCATGCAGATAGCATTTAGCACAAAGTCTTTGTAATGTTACATCTTTGAGGGGGAGTATTGGAGGTAGGGCAGAACATTCATGGAAATATATGAGATATTTGGCACCATGTGGGCTGAGAAGTGAGGTAAAAACGTGATCATATCAAAACGGTCACATGCTGCATCACTGATGGATTTTAAATATTGTGTTGCTTTTAATGCCTTCACGACCAACGCCCTCCACCTTCATTAGTTAAAGATTGCACTCTAATGCCATTTTTATAAAAAACAGCAGTACACAAGCAGCCAATGTGAAGACGTTAAGTTATCTACTTCCTATTAGCTCGCATGTTGTATGTGTTTTGCTGGATCGTAGTTTATTCATCCATGCAATATTTAAGGAGTAGGTTTTAAAGACTTATCTGATATATATATATATATATATATATATATATATATATATCAATCTCCTAAAAAACGTTTAAAACATATTTTCCAAAGTGTTCCCTACTTTATTTAACTTTACATTCGAGTGATTCCATTTATTCTACCGCCAATCCTCTCATTGTCGAGAGAGGTGAAGAAGACAGAAGAGGGAAATGATTGACAGGACAAGATGCAGAGAATGGAGACAAGCATGTGTAAGAACACTCTCTGGGTGTTGCAGTGGATCACTCTGAGGAGCCGTTTCTCTGCTCACTCTCTTGCTCTTTCTTCAACCGACCATCTGCTGTTGTGAAAGAGGAGACGGGTAACTGAAACAGCTCTCATGCGTTGTGAAATATGTGTCTGAAAACCACAGGAGAACCTCTGAGACCCCACCCTCTAATGCAGCTGGTTGATATCAACCCGTTTTTTTAGTTATGAATGTGTCTCTACTGCAGATCTGCAATGATTTATTTTGTGAGATTTCCATGCCCCTCTGACAAATTGGGCTGGAAAATAGATTCAAAGATTAATATGGAGATTGATTGACAGACAATGGATATTTTAGGAGGGGTGATATGGAGAATATTGTGTGTGCATGACGCGGAGTAACCAGCCGTCTCTCAGCGTGGGACTAATAGGTTCCACATCCTGGTGTGAAGAGTGATGCCCGTCTCCATCTGTACGACCACCTGCTGCACCGAGGTGTGAACAGCCTGACCTTGGCATTGCGTGTGTGTGTGTGTGTGGCGAGATCAAAAACACGCACTCCTATAATTCATGCATCTTCATATGTGAAACCATATTTATGTATAAATAGATAAAACACTGAGAAAATACAGATTTTGTCATACTTGCTATTGAATTTATGGCCAAATAGTGTAAGCGTGCCTGTGTGTGTGCTTCCTGCCTGTGTTATGCAGTAGTTGTGGTTGGGTGTGTGCGCAAGTCTGGGTGGGGTTTCCTCCCACGCACCTCTTTACACTTATACCCACTACACACTAAACTGAACTAGCTGACTGTGATGGAAAACAAACAGATCCAGAGAAACAGAGAGGGAGAGAGAGTTGAACCCAGCGTTGAATGACTGCAGGTGTGTGGTTGTAATCGTAGAGCTGCGAAGGAAAAGTCTGCTGGAAAGATGTTTTTACGCTGAACCAATTACACAAAAATGTAGGAATGGCCTTTATTAACATCCCGCAGGAGTTGGGTTTACACCAGAGTTTGCTGCACAAGAGTGAGCAGGTCATAATTACCACCAATAATATCCTCTAGTTGCTCCCAGGGTGATACACAAAGAAATTATAAACTTATTAAACTAAGAATCTTTAGATTCACTGAAGGCGTTGAATAAAATAATCACTCCAATGACATTAAACATCTGGAGGGAAAGGTTAGTAACAGAAAGACTTGTCCCTCATCAAATACATTCAAAAGAGCATTGGGAAGATAATTTTTAATAGCCAGTTTGCACAAGAGGAATGATTACAACAAGCTAAACCTGCTTCAATGTTCATATGGGCACCTGACTGTTGTTTTAAGACTTTTTTTTTAAACAATTTGCCTATTCACAAAGGGTTTGTGTGCTTGACTATTTCCAAACATTTTCATGGAATCTTTTTCTTGCGTGCAATACAGGTGATGTTTTGGACATGTTAGAGTAGATATGTCATAGGCGAAATACTATTTTGAGCCCACTGTATGACTTAATCTTGTTTTAGATTAAGGCTTTCGTCTCATTAGGGGTCAGGTTGCACACTGTCCTTCACTGTCCAGATGACCACAGTTAATACGACCACTATTGCAAGCCTTCACTCTGCAGAAGCATCTTTGAAAAAGCTCCAGTGATGTTGCTCCACAGGTCTGAACTCCCGGTGGAGCGAAGGGAAACTGAGTGGAGAAGTTGCCTCCGGGGGTCGATTAAGTTTTACATTATCATTGTGATGTAATACCAGAAACAAGTCTCACTCTGAGCCCCCAGGATGAAGACTTGTCTAACGCTTCTTGGCTCTGGGCCAGTGGATTATAATCCTCCTCTCAAGAGACCCAAATTTACAGAGTCATTATTCTGGCGACTCAAAATGGATTTACGAGATGTATGCTGATCCAAGTGCAACTGTGTGGGGTGTGGAAATGGCTTAAGTGTTCCGCAGGAGGCAAATAGGGAGAAGGGAAACACTTCTAGTCTTCATGGTGGCAGGCACAAAGATAAAAAAAGCACAGTACTGCAGGCGGGGTAACAGTTAACAGGATTACACAATACAGAACACCCCCAATGTTGGCAATATATTCAATCCTGATGTGATGTAGAATGTATAGACTAAAAAACGGGCTCCACTCAGTGTTTTGTTTTCTTATATTTGTCACATTAATATGCTGATTCTTAACATACCTTTATTTCATCCGTAAAGTGAATGTTTCAAAGATTTTGAAACACTACGTTTCACATTTGCCTAGTCGTATGAAGGTAGCATTTTATTGAATAGAGTTTAGTTATAATCTAAGCAGATCCATTTCCCCCCCAAAAAAGACAAGTGGTTTAGGCAGAGGAGTACAATAAATCTGGGTTAATACATCATAAATCTATGGTAATACAAGAGAGATACAGTGAGAACAAGATAAAAGCAGAGAGGAAATGGGATACCTCGCAGAAAATCTGCAAAGTGCGAGGGTGGAGAACGAGTTTGAGACAAAAACATAGCTGAGAATTGCTCCTCCTAAAAAGAGACATAGGAAAAGAGGAGAAGCCGGGCGGAGGAGAAAGTATTTGTATCAGTAGCTGGAGAGAGAAGTGAAGGAAAGATGGAGGGAAAAAAAGGCCTTTTCGTCTCTCTGTTACACTTTGATGGAGTAAGACAGATCCTGTGAAGCACAGAATGATTCAAGGAAAGGACACATGCACACACACACACACACACACACACACACACACACACACACACACACACACACACACACACACACACACACACACACACACACACACACACACACAGAAGTGCAAAGACAGACACTCAGAAGTCACTCTTTGTTTGTACTCAAGCACATATAGAGGACACAATAGTTTATGATAGGTGAAACAAACATATGCACGCTCAATTACATTAACACACATTCTCTCTCTCTCTCTCTCTCTCTAACACACACTCCCTCTTTTTTTTAACCAGAGCTGTCATCTGTCCCTTGTAAAAGCTACTTATCTCTCGTACACACTGGACAGACAGATAGGAAAAGAAAAGACAAATCTGGAGGGGAAAACACAGAGCTGGTGCTGTGGGCAGTTTGAGAGGAGAGAGAGACTGAGAAGAAAGAGAGAGAGAGAGAGAGAGAGAGATTGCAAGGAGAGGCAGAGGATTATGGGAGATATAATGGGCTATAATCCTTTTCTATTGAGAGACGGATCCAAGAATCGCTGATGGGGTGTCACTTTTGAAAGAGCTATTTGTCCAAGATACTGGTCTGCTTTTAGACGGCTTCTACCTTTAGCTCAAAAATGACGAGATTAGTATGATTGTTTTTTTTAAATTTTTATGTGGTTTTGAAATCAACTGTTACATTTTCAATTTAATTTCAAACACAGGCATTCATAATATTCTTATTTGTGGTTTTAGATAAGAATTTACAGTCATTTTCAAACCTATACTATAGATGTAAAACGGCAGAAAAGTCGGTGACAAGTTCTCGAGGGGAAACCATTCCAACTTGTGTGGTTGTGTCGAATTGTAATAATTCTGGTGATTATATTAAAATTGCAGCATTTATTTGAATGACAGACTGACAGATTGTATTGTTAACTGTTAAAGGGACCCTTTTTAAATATTGGAGATCAGAATTAATCAGTCAATATTTTGGAAAGGACATTTCTGTAATGCTGTTGCACATTCAAAAATAAACTTTAAACCCTTTCAGAGGGATGTAGCTCAGTGGCAGAGCGCTTGCTTTGAGTAATTGAGATCAATCCCCAGCATCTCCAGTTGTATTTAAAATGTCAACCTTTAGCATTTATTGGCTGAGGAAAGTTGCAATATGTGTATAATAAGATATTGGAATTTGGTTACTGACTGCAGTGCTGTGAACCTCCTGGAGGAGCCTGGCTGTGTTTGTGTTGGTGTGTGCATGAGAGAAAATAATGTTTACCTCAAAGCTCAGAGCTAAAGTAGAGAGGCAATAAAGGAGGTTATTGATGTGAGACAGACGGGTGGACGGATGGAGGACAGATCAATGACGGCATAATACAAAACCTCCACAGGCAATCTAAAAAAACAACATTCAGTTGTGTTTGAATAGAATATCGGCTGTCACTTGAAACCTGGATTTTGGGATTAAACATTCGTGGAGGGAATGACTGTGTTGTCACTTTGAGAAGCATTTTCAAACTAGGTATCTGAATTGAATGGAAGCTTTGACAAAGCTGAGAAGTGATGTGAAAAAAGACTTAAACTGTTTGAATGAATATTTGTCAAAATATGATGATGAGGACTCAGATTTTGGCAGCAGTATGAAAGGGATTAACAGGAGTTTTTAGAAGCATGCGTCACATGGATTATCATAATGCCGCACCTTATTATAAGGAAACAGACAAAAGGGTTCAGAACACACAAATAGACAAGCACACTTATTTACGTACAGATCTGAATATCAACAAATATAGAAGGATGCATACATAATGTCTGCAGAGTCACATATACTGAGCATCACTTGTTCTTTTGGTTAGTGGTGTTGTTGAGCAGTGAACACAGGCAGGTGTCCAAAAACGGCACATCTGGCCAAACGCTGCAGAGGTGTGTGTGTCTGCTCTAAATTCTTTACTAAATCTACTTGTTGAGTCTCAATTATTGGAGATCAGGATGAATTATTAAAAGTTTTGGTAAACAATGGTTTACTATAGTGTTCGACTTTTCCCAGTCTTAAAGGTAATGTTGTGTGGAGGGGATGTAGCTCAGTGGTAGAGCGCATGCTTTGCATGTATGAGGTCCTGGGTTCAATCCCCAGCATCTCCACTTCTTATTGTCCATTTACAACAATCTGGAGATTATTAAATAAAATAGAAAACAATTGTGCAAGTAATTTGATTGGATACAAGATGTTTTAATGCGCAATAATTGCCTGATAATAAATTGTTGCCACAGTGGCGATTATTACGAGGGGGCAAAGGCTGTAAAGGCCAAAACTGAATAAGCTGTTGGAGCTAGTTAATTGTCTACGCATTTTTACTTTAACCTCCTTTGTCAGAACAAGACCCGTACCAAAAAGAGGGGGGGGGATCTAGTCAGTGGAGGAGCGCATGTTTAAGGTATCTATTCTGCAAGGGCACCATAGCTGCATCCTGGGCTTTGGATTTAAAAAATCACCTTTGCAAATGTTTAATGATGAAGCAAATGAAATTCCTTCAATGCATTCAACGGATTCAAAACGCACGCAGTTATTTGTTGATGCAGTTCTAATTCAACTTTCAACAGAATCCCCACTATCTACACAATGCACATAAAGCATCAGAAATAAAATAAAAAAATGGGATGTTTCGAAGAAGTCTCTGTTGAAAACAGCAGCAGCAGAGGAGCTTTCCTGAATCATTTCCTGAGACACTTGCCACTATCATTAATACATTTTTCTGCAGAGGAAGGTGTCACATTCCATTACAGGAGTTCAAAAGCAATGGGACATGAAGCGTTGGCGGTTTTTCAAGCCTACAGCAGCCCAGCATCATATCAAGATACTTCAGATATGAAGGAAAAATGTACTAGTCAAAGAAACTGCATTATGGTTGTCAGGTTTCACAGTGGTAATGTCTATTTCCGAGGGTGGAACTACCTCATTCATATGCAAACTCTGACTGTGATTCACTGACATTGGCACCATTTATAGACTCAGAGATCTGCTGTTTCCAACAAGGCTACATTCATTGAGAACATAGGCTTTCTGCTTCACAGCTGACTCAGTGCAGCTCTGACATACTGTAAAGAAGTTATTGCAGGAGAGCATTCTGTATGTCCCTACTGGGGATACAAGCGGCTCACATATCACACAAAAATCCATCTAATCAGGCTTCAAGTAATGTGTATGGCACAGTGGTTCCCACCAACCAGCGTTGTGTGAGGAGATACTGGTAACAATGGCGGCTCCTAAAGAGGTTAGTGTAGCTGCTGCCATAGCATCAGTTATATCAGACTGGAGAGTATTTCTTCATTGAAAGAAGAGCTGAACACTGAAGGCTTCTCTCCATGGTGAGATGTTTTACCTCTTCTCCCCACTGGCTTCAGCCAGAGTTCGACTGACAGGTCGGTCATGGTTCTCTTTAATTAACCATCAGGCTCCATAAGTCTAATCAATAAGCATTTCAGTTTTTTCAAGGATAATTAATGAGCTTTTGTGCCTCTGCAAATAAATAAATCCCAAATTGAACAGCTACGTACACACTACCGCTTATTTTTTGTTGTATGTAGCCGGCTCACTAGGTGCCACCTATGTCTTGTCTGTCATTCTTCTTTCCCGCCTTCAAACATTTTTGGCTGGAAAGCACAGCACCTTTTTATAAAGGGTGGCTAGATCCCTTCCACCTTCCTTCCTTATGTTAAACATTGGCTGACAGTTTAAAGAAAGCTGAATATTGCACTCAATTTCATAGGGGATGTAGCTCAGTGGTAGAGCGCGTGCTTCGCATGTATGAGGTCCTGGGTTCAATCCCCAGCATCTCCATTTAATTAAAATCATACAATGATCAGCATAATGGTCTTCGACTAAGCTATGTTTCAGTTGACACCAATAGTTCCCCTATGAAAGTTGGGGTAAATGCAAAAATGTCACTATAACTTTGTATGATGGAGCATTGGACTTAAAAAACCCTTTGCTAGTAACTTCTTATGACAGGTTCTTTAAAAGCTTTGTAATCTGAATATCGTAACATTGCCTGACATCTATCAAAGGGTTGCAAGATAAGGAAAGCAGGCAAGCACAATATTTCATCACATTTCACCAAAACAAACAAAAAAAGGAGGGTTAGGTGGAGTCAATTGGAATAGCGATATCTAACTGTAGAGAAGCTCTGAACCTCTAAACGAAGCTTACCCTCTATCTTGTCAGTTATTGGGGGGTTAGGCAGAGAGATATATATCTGAGAGAGATATATAGAGATGCAGCTCAGGGAAGCAAGGCCCAGGTGTTCATGGGAGACAGTAGTAATATATCACTGTAGCTGCTCCAGACGGTGTGTGTGTGTGTGTGTGTGTACACGGCTGTCTGTCACTGTGGGTGTCCTCTAGATCTGACGATGACTGTGCAGAAAAAATTAAATATCACGTCTTACTACCAAAACACATGTTTCCGTTTAGAACTCATGATTCTGTCTTGAGGGTAGATATAAGCTTTGTGTGGTTTGTGTTTGGGTGAGTGTGAGTTCATGGTGTGCTTAACACAGTGGTTCTTAACCTGGGTTCGATCGAACAGACACACTGCGGTCAAGTGAGCCGCCGCTTTAAAAATTAATGACCGTCTATTCCTTAAGGTGCGTTCACACCGAACGGGGTGCTCGGTGTCAGCATAACGGTACGGTGGCTTGGGTAGCCCAAAAAGCACGGAGAAAGCTAAAACTTATGCTGCGTTCAGCAGATGACAGCAGATGTCAACGATGAATGCCTCGACGAAATCATTGAACTTCAGCAGAGCCAGCTTCAACAGCAACTCTTCGGAACAACAACGCTCTCAACGTTTTGGTGTCACCAAATCGTACCATACTCTCGTATTGCCAAGAAAGCCCTTGAGATACTCACACCGTGTGTTACAACATATCTTTGTGAGCAATCCTTTTCGAGGATGGTGGACATGAAAACTAAGAAAAGGAACAGACTTTGCTGCGAAAATGATATGAGAGTGGCACTTGCCAAGGTGAAGCCGCGCATTTCTGAACTTGTATCTGAAAGGCAACAGCAAAAGTCACATTGATTTGCAGTAAATATTCACTGAGTTATGTTTTTGTGTGAAATTCATGTTTTGTTTGTCGACAAACCGATCCTCACAGCATCGTACGAAGTTGCGTACCTGATCGCAAATCATTCATTGAGTTATGTTTTTGTGTGAAATTCATGTTTTGTTGGTTTTGTTCTTTGCACACAGTGATTTTGTGTGCAACTGATGCATGGTTCATTTTGTGCACTAATAAAATACATACCTATGTTTTGAAGAAATCATAGTTTATTTTTCCAATTACGAAGGGTTCGGTGAATGCACTGATGAAGCTCACAGGGTTCAGTACCTCCAATAAGGTTAAGAACCACTGGCTTAACAGGAACTTCCTTTGGCGTTCAGAACTAAAGATGAAGCAGCTGTCCAAGGTTAATCTGACTGTCACTGCCAGCACACACTCCAGTCTGCAGTTCACTGATGAACCACTGATCATCCTTGCAGCCCCTTATGGTCAACCAGTGTTATTTCATCATCCGGAGTAATAAAATAACAATTTATCTGCACTGTTTAGTGTGGAGGAGCCACATCCATGGAATGCCCAATGAAAAATAGCTAGCACTTATAGACCTGCAACAGCTATTATCTGTCTGGGTTTTAGGACACAGTGTTATATGATGTGTCTAACCATGAAGAATGCAGTTACAACTACTAGTTTAGCAGAACGTGGATAAAAACAGACAGGACATGCAGGAAGAGAGAGAGAGAGAGAGAGAGAGAGAGAGAGAGAGAGAGGGTTAAGACATGCAACGACGCTTTTTCTTCAGAAATAGTAATAGTTCATGTCTGAGCATATGCTGTAGCACATATTTACTTGCTTTATAATATCTAATATGATCAATAAAGCTAGTGATTATTAAATCATCAGTGTTTAAAGGTAAAATATCAAACTTGCAACTTTTTCATCAAAGCATCCATCTACAAAATAATTGTTTCATTTCAACACAACTTTGTAGTGAAGGAAAGACAATGCAATTACATTTACATCTAAACTACGGAAGTGCATAGTTTTCTTCAGGAACCAATGCATCCAGTGTGGGACAACTTGTTGAATCTGTTTCAGTCAACAACTCGGCTGTTCGACTGTGAGGAGGAAAAGCAGAAACCATTAGAGCCACATCATCCCCGTCTCTGTCCCACTCTGCTCCTCTCTCTCTGTGACCCCTTTCTCTCTCCTCTCCCTGGTGCTCAGCAGTACGATTAGAGATCAGGCCGGGGATTCAAGGATACTCTGGGTGAGTTTCAACAAAAACAGGATGCTTATCAAGGCGTTGGCCCTCAGACACTCACACACACGTTTGTACTTTCTTACTTGTGAGGTTGTCAACACAAAGCATGTCCTCGCCCCTAACCTTAACCGTCCCAACAGCATGCTGCAGACGCACACACACACACACACACACACACACACACACACACACACACACACACACACACACACACACACACACACACAGGCAGTTTGAGCACAACGGCTGTCAGCTTTATGAGAAATTTGACATTTGCATAACTTTGCTCTTAGAGATGAACTGCTGCACTTTATTGTGTCTGTTCCGTCCTGTTTTCTGGAACGCAGTTGCAAAGACACACACGCACACACAGTTATGTCATAAGCCTTCTTTATTCCAGACCACTTTTCTTGAGATAAATGGGTGACGATGAGAGACAAAGAGAGAGAGACAGAGAGAGAGAGAGAGAGAGAGAGAGAGAGAGAGAGAGAGAGAGAGAGTGTACAATAATTGATTACGGTTCAAGCTCCTTTGGTACAAAATGAAAAACGGTTGTTCCACCCACTTCCTAAGATATACTGCACTACATGGACTGACACCCATGCACACACACACGCACACACACGCACGCACGCACGCACGCACGCACACACACACACACACACACACACACACACACACACACACACACACACACACACACACACACACATACACACAGAAAGCTAAAATAAATAGTCTGGTATTAAGCAAGACATATTTTCTCTCACAGAGCATATTCCCGCCCAGCGTCTTAAACACACGGAGACTATCAAGATTCCAAAACGCGCCCAGATTCCAGAGTATTCCCAGAGTAAACACTGCTTCCTACATGTTTGCGTATTGCATTTGGCCTATTAGTCACACATCCTTTTTAAAAGTAAAAAATTCAAAAGGCTTCTCAAATTGAGAGAATGACCTGAACAGTTGGTCAAGTTCTACTACAAGGCCCATCAGGGTTGAGTAAATGAAAAATAAAAGATAATCAATGACAAAATCATTTCTGAGCAGCTCCCCCACTACCCCTGTGGTTACACCCAAGCTGCATGTATCTGAACTACTTTTGTACACAGTAAACATCCTGTGGAACTGTCACTAGGTTTTTAGGTAGCAGTGCATGAACCACTTTTAAAATCAATTTCATGACCTTTGCGAGCATCCAGTAAGTCTGAGTAGAATTCGACCAGGCTAGACAGTTAAACTTCTTATCTTTGATGTAAGCCTGCTACGGTTCTCAGCCAGATGACCTCTGAGGTCAACGGAGCAGCACTGACCCCGTTCCCTTATCCATGTTCTCACAGAAATCTCATTGAAAATGTTTGTGGTTTTACTTTGAGTAATGTGACATACTGAAATACCATACAAAGTACATCATGGACACTGGTTTCCATAAGAAAAACTGTGTGGTCCCACAGTTAAGGATGTATTTTTTGAGTTAAAACATTTTTTCTTCATGAGAAAACTGATGGTGTCAGAAAACGAAACTTCCGTTACACAGCGGGTACAGAGACATCCATCATTTTTGTGGAACCCAGTAGAAAGGATCCGCTCTCTAAGCCGCCTACATGCTTGTGCGACCAGTCACACTGGGTGTGAAGATGTTCTGGTAGCAGCAATCACATTTTCTCCACAGTGGAAAGAACCATCTCTAATAAAACAGCTTTATGTGGGACATCAGCGACCCGGCAGCACCACTGGTGTTGACATACTGGAGAGAGTGTGGGCTGTAGTATCAAAGAGTTTCAGACTATTATGTTTCACTCAGTGCTATAAACACTTGGAGACACTGTGTGTGGAGGAACGCAGTGATCTAGTCCCAGTGGAATCGCAGCGGCTAAAAGGCTGTGGGCATGACTATCATCAAACTGTGGTAACTACATAACAATGTCTCCAAGGATCCATTCCAAACATCTCTTTGTTCAATTCCATTGTTTTTTTTATTAGACGCTGGAGAGAGACAGGAATAAGCATCACTTTTTTACCTCTAAAATGATCCCAACAGAGCAGAGCTTCCCTGTGAGCATGAGTTGAGAGCAGTTTAACAAAAGTGATTTTCCCTTAAAAAAAACAAAAAAAACATAATTTAGTGAGAGGGATTAATCGTTTTCCTGTAGTTATCTGGTAAAGCTACATAAAACTAGATACCATCTGCTTTTAACAACACTATTTGTCCTCCACACCCTTGTGGTCATTCTGTATCCATGTTCTCTGATTTCATTTAGGTCGGTTGACCTTTAAAACAAGATTTACGTCTCGGCTTAAACACTACAAAGCTCAGGACCTGTTTCCATTGTGGTCCTTGATGGCTCCACCACTGGCTTCTATTGATGTGTGCCATTTGCAAAAGGCACCACATTTAACAGCTGATTCAGTCTAACGACCACCAAGCAGCTCCGTTTTTGAAAGGCCACTCCAAAAGAAGATTGATCAAAGGGGAACAATGGCTGGTTCGATGGGGAGAACTGGGACAAATAAACCTTTTCACCGTGGATATGATGTAGAAACGAAAAGGTAATGAAAACAAACATTACATAACTGACATAACTGTGTCAGGTGAGTAAAAACTCACAATATCATTAGCACCATGTCTCCCGCATATCAACGCTTCTCAGAAAACAAAGCTGCAATCATATCTCACAAAACTGTTTGTCACAACGGAATGAATATCTCAGATGGTGCATAAATATTTTCATATGAAAGGCTTCCCTGCTTGTGTTCACCACACCCCTCTCTCCTACACTTGCTCTCCTTTTCTCTCTCCTCCCTGTATGTTTTTCTCTCACTTTCTATTCCTCCTCTTTCCCTCTGCCCTTCATTTCTATCCAGTCCTCACTGCACTCTCTACTTATTCAGACCATACCGCTTGAACCCTCTTGTAATTACCAAGCATGACATATCATTATGAAATGAGTCTTTTTTAGAGAGGACTGGGAAATGTTTGGACAGTTTTATATACAGTTTTATAAATTGTGATAAGTGACAAACAGGGTAACGCGCGGTGCAATAAATGGGTCGACGCGACACTGGAAATGATTGAGAAAGCGCAGAGGGGGGAAAGAATGTGGAAAGTGAGGGGGAGTAAGGGAAATAGATAGCAGACCTCCTTTAATCCGTTTGGCTGTGTGTGTCTGCATGTTGCGTATATCTGTCTCCTACCATCAGTCTCAGTGATTGGGTCTTCAGCTGAGTGGTTGTCTTGGCCCCAGTCTGCCGCACTATACATCTGTACCACCAGCAGCCGCTTCAGTGACACCAGGTCAGCATCTCTGAGCCCCGTCTCCAGCTGGCGAACGACGCCACGCCCTGGCTGGCTGGTCACCACGGTAACCTGTGAATATAGCAGGAGGCCTCAGCAACAAAAAGGACTCAAAGGACACATAAGAAACATTTAACAGTGACAACCCTAAACAGAAATAGTACATTTCATCACGTCTCGCCTGTATATGTGGTTGTGCAAAGAGTACCGAAAATGTATTTGGAATTAGGTTTCAGGAACCAAGGGAACCCTTCATACTTATGCTCTACATTGGAAATGTGTTTAATTTAGATGGCCTCTTCTTCCATCAGTTTGAAGTGGAGAAGAAAAGGCTACGTAGAGTAACCAACACTGTTGCTCCTTTCTAACTACAATGAAAAACTTAAATCGCTTTTAATTTTACCATTATTAAGCCACATAGCTGTTCTGCCCACCAACTTGTTCCAAAAAAGGTCACTTCTGTATTGCAGCAGCAGCCTTTATGAAAGATGTTTTCATATCTTCAGAGGAACAGGCCACAACATCACCACAGCAAAGCATTCCCTAGGTCAGAATGTTTCTGTTGTACTTCAGGAACATGCCATCAATGAATTACTGTTTCTAAATTAAACACATGATGTCAGAACCGCTGTTCTAGTCCCAGTAAAGCAAACTCCCATCCAAACTGAAGAGTCGCACACCATATGTTACAATGAAACAACTCAGGCACAGCTTTAACTGCTATCTGTGATCTGAAATCTTAATGTTTCCTGTAACCGAGATCTCATTATCTCACACCTCACGGCGTCATGAATGAACAAAACTCATACTAATGCTCTCTAAAATGGGTTTTATTAATCCATTATTTTCTTGAAAATGAATATTTCTGCAGTAGATTTGTGCAAAAGATGCCATTTTAATATAAGTCCTCACTATGTCTGATGATGGAAAGAGATGGAATTAGTTTTCTGTGGCTATTACATGCCTAATGGGGGGAACACAGATAAACTAATGTTAGGCTGATGTTGGGCGCCCTACTGAATCACATTAACAGTAACAGTGAATGATGATCATAATGGGACTGTGATGGGTTCTGCTCTCTGCTTCCTGCCGTAAAAATCTGCTGCTGAAGACACACACATGAATGCTAGAGACGTATATATATATATGAATGAAAACACGCATTGTATAAGTGGATCAGCAACACGCGCACATTAACAGGGCCAAGTCTCTGCTTAGTGTCTCTCCGTCCCCTAATGGTGCTATTCATATCTGCTGCTGTCAGAAACAGTGGGTCTTAGTGTAATCATCTGTCCAGAGCTTCCTAATAAAGCTGGTTGGATTTGAGAAATCCTCGTCTACAGCCCCGGAGCCTTGTATCCGGAGGACATGTTGTTCAAATTTAACAAGAAAGTCAGAGACAGTGGCTCATTGCTCAGTTGGCTTCCCCTATGTCCAACATTCACAATGAACAAATGAGATGCTATCCAAAATGTCAGCTAATATTCATTTCCCCTAAACTCTCATTTGCTGACATCAAAAATGCTGCATTTGTGTCTATTTTGATCCTGGTACAGAACATCAGCCCAAAGCTGGCTTAGAGTTGCATAACATAACCAGGAATAAATAGTTCTAGTAAATGGGCTGCATCCAAGTGACACAGCTTTGACCTTTTATTGATCCTCAATAATGATAAAGCGATGTACGAAACGAGTGGGAACAAACTAGACAGGACGGGAGACTATTTTATCATAAACTGTATAAATGTTGGTGGACCTCCAAAAGGATCTGTGATATAGATACTCAGTGCACTCACAGGATTTGTCACTCAAATGTGATTGCTAATCGGAGCGGATACTCTAAAAACTACTGAAGCTTTACTAATGTCGTTTTTACAACTCCTCCTAGACTGAAGGCTCTGCAGCAGATGATTAGAGTCCATTTGTTGCATTAGAAATGTACATGAGCCGTTTTCAAGTGGGCTGTCTGACATAAGTGGACTGTCAACAGAGAATTTTGTTAAGCTTTTAAAAATGCAAATTAGATTTCTAATTCAATATGCTTTTGCAGCTGCTAAATACACTGAATTGGACCTGAAGAGACCTCCTTTAACAGATATAAGTGGAGCCTTTTCCTCCACATTAGCATGAAGCACAAAACTCGAATATCAAAAGGGGTCTATTCAGTCTGAGCTAGTCTGCAGCAGAGAGACACTCCTTCAAAATGAATCTGGAGAGACAGCAACAGACAAATATTTCATGGAAATGACTTACTACAAAGCGGGAAATATTTGTTTTGTCCTGGAGGCTTTTATGTCTCTGCTTTTTGTAATAAAAATGTGGGGATGTAGCTCAGTGGTAGAGCGCGTGCTTCGCATGTATGAGGTCCTGGGTTCAATCCCCAGCATTCTTGTGGTACTATGCAATAAACTATTCTATCGTCGAAGCAATAAATGAGATCAAAAATTGTTGTCAAATTAACGTTGAAATGAAAATTAAAACCAGATGGCCTATTGTGGCCTTCATCCCCATTTCTGTTCTAGATATTGAGTGTGAAAGAAGGTAGTGTGGAGCTGTAGAGTTTGTTTAAACCCCATTATAGTGATGCCTCAATACCAATGCCTTTTTTACAATGTGTGACTTAAGAAAACACGTTTTCTGGTTGTTTATAGAGAGGGTCTATGTATGCTGACCTCCACAGATATATTGTTGCTGGCCTGGCTGCCATTGCTGGTATGTCTGATGTACTGTTTAAACTGCAGCAGACTGTCCAGCACTGCCTGACGCAGCAGCTCGGCTCCTCTGGCTGCTCCTCTGATACAACCTTCACCTGGAAGAGTCCTCAGCTCCTCCACACAGGAGTGCAGCCTGGCCAGGTTACCACGGACCTGCTGAAAATGGAGAGGGGCAAAGAACAGGAATAAGATGGGTGACAGAAAAAGCAGTACAGGGAAGAGGGAAACTCTTCCATCTATCTTACCACAAATGGCAGCAGACACTCCTGCTGCCTGCTGATGGCGTACAGGCTGAGTAGTGGTATCCTACAGGGGCCGTCCAGACTACAGGCCAGGGACAGGAAGTTATCTAGAGCATCACAGAGCACAGGACAGGTCTCTGACCACCAGGGTGGCAGCGCCTCCACGATCAGGACCCTGGCTGGTTGCCGAGGAAACGAGGAGGACCAGTACACCAAGTTCGCAGAGTTGGAGGAACCCGCTGGCCTCTTTCTGTTGTCCATGGACATCTAAAAGCAACAAATACAAAATACTACAGCATTTAATAAGACAATTGAGAGAAGCATAACAAAAACTTCTGGGGAACAATGGGTCCATTATATACTATAATTTTTTCATCTAAAATTGAAACCAAGTCCTAATTGTGCATTTAAAACTGCAGCACCCCTCAAATACATGCACGAATATCTAAAACCTGAGTATGTAAGTAAAATCTATCAAATCTGTGAGACAAGTAGTTATTAAAAGGTCCAAAAAACATACATAATTACAAAGCATTGCCCTGTAGTGATAATCCGCCCATGCAGTCAACAACATTAAAGCACATGAGCCTTTAGTCATTATCATGAGCAGTAAGCACCGCTGTAAATAGAACATGAATAAATTGGCCATAATGAACATGGAAAATGATGTAAGTATCTAGGTTATAAATGTTTCTGTTTTCACATAACTGAGG